>NW_001852887.1:4393-22701 GCF_000209125.1 Entamoeba dispar SAW760
ATTTGAAGAACAATCTAAAGCAAATAAAAAATTAGAAGAAGAAGTAACAGAATTAGAAGAAGAAATGGAAGAATTAGATGGAGTATCAAAAAATTTAAGAAAAAATTTAGAAGATATAGAAAAAGAAAAGAATGGATATAATGATAGTATAAATAATATTTGTAAAGAAGCAGAAAATTATAGTGGAACACTTGGAATATTAAAGAAACAATTAGAACTTCATTCAGAAGATTTACAAAGATGGTCAGGAATGTTAGAAGGAAAAAGTAATGTAGGAGATGTAGAATCTATTGTTATGAAATTAAAAGCAGACAATGAAGAAAAAACACCTCAAGAAAGAGTAGCTATATATCTTGCTATGTTACAAACCGAAAATGAAGAAATGGATAAATTATATAAAACAAAATTAGATGAAATGAATGGAATAGGAGAAACAAAAAAGAAGAAACCAGTTGTTAAAAAACCAGCAGTTAAGAAATAATTTTCTTAAAACCATTCAATTTTTTAAACATTAAATCATTTTTTGGTTATAATATTTCTTTTTTTTTTTTATTTTAATTTTTATTTTAATATTTGAATTAAAAAAAATTATTATTATAAATATTATTTTTCTTTTTTTAATTTTTATTTCATATAAAATAAAAATTCATTTATCAATAATTAATAATATTTCTTATCTATTTTATCATCTTTTATTCATTCAATTTCTTTTATTTGATAAATCATTTATTGAATATCTATTAATTAAATGATATTTTAATCATCAAAAACAACTATTTCATTATTTAGTAATGTTAAAAAGACTAAATAAACTAAAGAAAATATTCATACAACAATTCATTTAATATTATCTTTCAATGTTTAATCAAAAAAAGAATATCAAAAATTTAAACAAAAAAGAAAGAAAACAACACATAAATAATAAAAGAATAACAGAGAAATGAATTGAAACAATGATAATAGTAAATAGAAAATAAGAAAGAAGAAAGAAATAAAAGGATATATAAAACAGAAAATAATATACAGATTTAAGAAAAAACTGAAAAAGAAGAAACGTTGAAAACTTTAAAAAGAGAACTTGAAAAGAGGAAATTTAGAGAAATGGGAGAAGAAGCACCAGCAGTAGATTACACCACAGCAGTTGAAAAACATGTAGAAATTGCAGACCAAGTCATAAAAGGAGGAATAAACATTGAAGAAGGACTTAAAGAAATGTTAGATGTTATTCCATTAGGATGTAAAGACACTCCAATATTAGAAAAAAATGCAGAAGCAATATTAAGTGTATTAGCATCAGTTAAAGAAGTAAAAGAAAGTTACGTTTCAACACTCTCAATAGAACAACAAAGTTGGTTAATGATGTATGTTTATAAAGGACTTGGAGCATCAGAAAATAAAGAAGCTACATTTGTTCCACCAGCACAAATCATGTTCAAATGGTTTAATACTATTTATAAAGTTGGAGGAGATGGATGTGTTATGAGGGCTGTTTCAAGAAGAAAAGCACTTTAAATTCATTCAGTTTTTTGTTCGATATTATTTTTTGTTATTTATTTAATTTTTTTGTTATGATAAATATAAAAATAAGAAATGATGTCATCAAATATACTTGTTGAACAACCTTTAGTGATATTTTTATAGGATTAGAGATGTAGATAATTTCAAAAAGGATGTAATTTGTTTTGTTTTTTTGGAAATATTTTAAAAGTTTATTTTTATGTCTTCTCGTTCATTCCAATTTTAGAATGTGTTAATTGATTGATCTAATAATTCATCTCACTTTATTAAATGTCACAAACCAAGAAAGAAGAACTTATTAACGTTTATCTTTCAAAGTACAAGGATGTTGATAAATTGAGTGAACAAATCAAACGTCTTTTGTTGGACCATGACTTAAGTTTAGAAGTTAAATTTAAACCAAAGAGGCGCCCATGTGATGACTATCAAATAATAAATGTTCACAACGGATTTATTAATAAACAAAATACATTTTCTATTATTTCTAAGATACAAGATGAAACAGTAAAATTAGAAGTTGAAATTACAAATTTCAAAAAAGAAAAAGTTGAATTTGAAATGATTCAAAATGGGTTGTTTGAGTATAAAGTGTTTTTTACTCCAAAACTGATTGGAGAACATTTAATTATTGTTTCTGTTGATGGGTGTTCTCTTCCTCCAGTTTCATTAAATATAAACGATGTTATTGATATTTCCCAATGTTGGATAGATGGAAAAATCAAAGAAGGAGGATTGCTTGAAACAGAAAGAGTTATAGGTCAACTTCATATGATTGGAGAATCTGGATCTCCTTTTGAAGGTGAGTGTACAACTACAATAAGTTGTTTTACACCAAACAATAAAGAAATAAAAGGTAGAGTTATAAAAGGAGAGCATGGAATTTATACATTGGAATGTGGTATCAGCAAAAGAGGAATTTATACATTTGATATTTGGATTAATAATAAACGAATTAGAGCACTATTATTTAATACTCATTTCATACTTCCTATTTGTCCATCTAAATGTTCTATCTCAGGTAAAGGAATGGAAGAGATAAAAACTATCAAAATGACAAAGACTGTAGAATTTATTATTCAAACAAAAGATAAAAATGGAGACTGTATATTAGAAGGAGGACATAAATTTAATATTCACATCACAGATCCTAAAAACCAAGCAATACCCTGTGAATGTACAGACAATAAAGATGGTACTTATACTTGTAAATACACTCCATCTTATTGTGGAAAATATCAGATTGATGTTAAGTATCAAACAAAACCTTTAGCCCAATCACCTTATCTAATAACAATTGAAGAAAACTATGAAGAAGAAAGCGCTCAATACTGTTTTAAAGTTCATCTTCTTATTGTTCTTGTTGTGTTTATTCTAGCAATGATTTATAAATTAAATCATCCCAAAATGAGATATCTAGAATAACTTTGATTATTTAATTCACTTAATTTTTTGTTCTTTTAACATTAAAAAAAAACAAAATTATCAATAAATATTTTTTGTTTTAGTTTAAATAAAATATTTCTAAAAAGTAATAGTAAGTTTCTAATAAAATAATAGAAAATTAAAAATCAAAAAAAATCTTAAAAAGAAGAACAAAATTAAATATGTCGGTTATCGACTTCATCTTAGAACCAATAAGTCAAATAGTCCATGTTCCAGTATACTTATTGAAATACTTTTCTTCTTTTGTGCTATCATTACCAATGACATATTATTGTAGATATCTTCCAAATAATCCATCATTAAAGCATAAGGTATATGGGTCTATTGGAATAACTATGTCATTAATTGTGTTTGGACCAATCACATTTTCTATTATCTTTTTAGGACTTCCAATTTATTATATTGCTAAAACGTATCCAACACGTATTATGGCAATAATAACAACGACTATGTTAATTCTTCATTTAGCTTGTATTCATTTATATAAAATACTACATACAGGAATGGTATATAATTTATCATTTTCAACAGTACATATGATGTATGTTATTAAATTTAGTACATTTGTATGGTCTGTTGTTGATGCCCATGAAAATAATACTAAATTATGTGAACATCGTAAACAAATGATGATTAAAACATATCCGTCATTACTTGAATTCTTTGGATATACTTTCTTTTTCCCAGGAATCTTTAGTGGACCATCATTAGAATACATTGACTATATTAAATTTATTACTTTAGAACAATTTAAAGATTATCCAAAAGATAAAATGGAAGGAGATGTTCCAAAAATTCCAATGAATTTGTTCTACAAACGAATAGGACTAGGAATTGCTTTTTATATGTTAGTATGGGCAATATCAATTTTTGAGCCATTACTTGCTGATTACTATTTCTTAGAAGCACCTGAATTACATGGATTTTTCTTTAAAATGTTTGCTATTTGGTATACTGGTGAATTAGCATTAGCTAAATATATTGGTACATGGTATGTTGCTGATGCAATGTCGGTTATTGGTGGATTTGGATTTACAACTATTAAAAATGGTAAAGAGGTATGGGATAAATTTACTAATATTGATTTCCCTGTATTTTATTTAAGTACGTCATTTAGAAATTCAATTGTTTTATGGAATAGATATGTACAGAATTGGTTAAGTAATTATGTTTATCTTAACCTTGAAGGAACTAAATTAGATGCCTTTAAAACTGTTATAACAAATCTTGTTAGTGCATTCTGGCATGGATTCCTTCCTGGGTATTATATTTCATTTGGTACTCTTGCTCTTCATACTGAATTAAGTAAATTAATTTATAAAAAATTAACTCCATACATTATTTATTTGACAAAGAATAATAAGAAAATGATGACAGTTTGGAATGTATTCTTAATTATCTTTACTAATTTGTCAATTAAATATAATTTCTGTCCTTTCTTTATGATGACATTTAAGGCTTCATGGGAAATGTTTAAACAGACTTACTTCTGTTTCCATTTGATTGCATTAATTTTGTTTATTTGGTTAACTGTTGCACCTCCTAAAATCCCAAAAGAAGAAAAGAATAAAAAAGAGTAATTAATTATTTCTTTTTAATTAAATAGACTTATTTTATTGCAATGATTCAATACAACATAATCCTGCAGATACTAACCCAGCTAATGTAGAAAGTTCTTCTGGTAAATTAACTAATCCTAAACCATTCAAGGCAATAATAAGTTCTGTTGTAATTTTTACATATCTAATATATCTTTTTAATGGTTCGTCTTGTTCTTCTTTAATATATTCAAGACCTATTGATGATAATACAGCAACAAGGAATGATAAATTACCAATTGCACTAGTATAGGGAATGACAGTGTTATTAGTTAAAGATGTAATAGCATTTAAATTGTCCATTGCAAAAAAACCAAGCATCCCTCCTGATTTTAATATTTTGAGAAAGAACTCTGGATTTTCATAAGATGAATCTAAGGTTATTTTAAAATTGTTCATTTCTTTTAAAACATTACCAATAGCAAAATATTTTCTTGACGTTCCTAATAATGTTACTATTCTCATTAATACTTTCTTTTTAGTAACGTTATCTTGTGAAGTTAATAATGCAACTAATTTTGCAGCACACTGTATAGTTCTAAAAAAGGCATCTCGTGTTCCATATCCACTCACAAAATTTGATGTCTTAAGAAGAACAGAATTCATTGTATCTAATAGTTCAACTTCATTTTTTATTTTTCATTAATTTTTAAGAATTAAAAAAGTATAATAAAAATTAATATATTATTTTTAGTGTATTGCAAAGTTCCAAACAATCAAGAAAAAAAAAAAACATAATTTTATATGTTAAGATGAAAAGACAACATTCCACTATGAGTTGTTTTAGTGAAGGGCAAGTAATTTAAAAACAATTAGACATGAGGCAATGATAGATGAATAAAAAAGAGGTTATTGAAACTTCTGATGATGCTTTTTTTGAAGTTTTACCATCTGTAGAAAAGAAAGAACAATCATCAAGTGTCTTTTATTCAAATATTAGAAAAAAAGAAATTGGTATTTCAGACGATAGTTCTTATGGGGTATTTTCACTCGATAAAAGAGATGATAGTTCAAGTGGATCTTTTTTGAGAAAGCAATATCCGTCAAATGTTACTGAGTTTTCAAGTCCATATTTATCTAACACACCATTACCATTATATTCTCCAGGACCAAAAGAATATTTTATTGTAAATATGATCAACCAAGGAACAATTAACCTTATCGGAGAAGTAGAACTAAACAAAATCGAGGAAAAAGAAAGTATTGAGCATCCTATGGCTTTTAAACAAGAATTTATTTTATCAGAACATCAAAAATTTCATCCTTTAAATAGAAGAAAGAAAAAAAGTGAAATAAATGAAGATTCTTCTCGTTGTGAATCTGATAGTGAAATTACAAGCGAAAGAAGTGGTTTGTTTATGGAAGATAGTATTGAAAAATATATAAAGAAACAGTTAGTTATAAAAGGAAGACATTTCAAAAAATTGAAACAATGGATTGGGTTATCTAAATACAAAATCATTTTCGATAGTTGTATTGATCACTTAGTAACAGATGTATTTAACCAAAAAGTTGAAGGTAAATCAAATACTTCTATAATTATTGTAACTAATAACAATTGGGTTTTTGGTTGTTTCAATAAACTAAAAATACCAATAATCAATAATCAAGAAGAGACTCATGGATTGAGTGATAATGGATTTTTTATCTTTTCATTGAACAACCCACATCACACAATGCCAATTAAAATTACACAAAAAGAAACCATTCCAGGAAAATTAATATTATATCCTAAAGATTCAAATCAATTATTTGGGGTAGAAGATGCATTCATTATTTCTCAATCACCAAACGAATCATATATTTTTAGAAATATTGAACAATATTATGTAATACCATCAATAGTTGGAAAAGAATTATTTACTGGATGCTGTTATCCAGACTGTTTTTGTGTTGATAAACTATTTGTGATAGAATGGTTTTGAATTAATACTTAATTGTTTCTACGTGAATTAACTAAGGAATGAGATTCTATTAATGTCCTCTTTTCTCATCAGATGCTTTAATTGATCGTTCAATACATAATTGTATAAATGGATCATTAATCTGTATAAAATCTAGTAATAAAACATTAATTGGAAATGATTCGAGTTCTTTACAATGAAGAAATTGAAAAAAGTTTTCTTTAACTTTATATGAAACCCCTTTCAATGATTTTGAATGAGAAATAGACAAATAACATGATTTAATACTTTTGTTAGTAGGGGTTAGTATGATTTGAAGAATGGTAATTCCAGTTCTTCTCTTATTAATCCAATTTATTCCATCTATTAAAATTCTTTGACTAACCTCTTGGAATGTTGGTCTGTCTGGCCAATAGGAATGAATGAAATCTTGATTCCAGATATATGGAAATCCTTTAACTTCTTTTGGATAATCGTAAAATATAAAAACTCGTTTATTATTAGTAACTAAAACTTCAAGCGGAATGTTAAGATTATCTGGATTACATTCTACACTAATTCCATTGAATAAACAACTTATTATTTCTAAAATTTTTTCATTATCCTCTTTGTTCATATTATAGATATGATTAATATCAAGAATTATGACTTCTTTCTTGTGGTACCAAATAAATTCACTCAGTTGTGTTAATATTACAACAAATAAATCACAGTACAAACCATGTACAGTATAAATATCATCTTTAAATTTTTGAATTCTTAAATCAAAATATCGAACCCCTTCTTGTAATTGTTGGAGGATAGTGAGTGTTTGTGTCTCTGACCAGTCCTTAACAAATCCATTCATTATAATGGGAAATGAGTCATAAGGTTCTGCTGCTTTGATTTGGGTTTTAGTATTATAACTAAAACAGTTATGAGAACCAGCCAAACAAATCTCCTTAATTGTAAGATTTAATACATTTGATTCACCCATCCAATCAGATTTATCATTTAAACGTGACATTTATACTATTATTTTTCTAGTTTTTAGTTTCTTTTTATGTTAAAAAAAAAACTAAATAAAAGAACTAAGAACATGATTTAGAATCCTTGCATTTCATTCATAAATAATGCTTGTCTTCTTTTCATTTCCTTCATAGAGTCTTTCAACATTAATACTGTTCCGTCGTTAGTTGTTATAATAAATGAGCCATCTTCATCATCAAGCATATGAACAGCAGTGATTTTACTATTTAATTTTCTGGTTTCTACGAATTTAAGAACATCATGTTTTTTTTCTTTAACATTTTCAAGAATATAAATTGTGCCACTTTCTGCTGTAATAGCTAAAATAGTAGAACCAGTAACATTGATTAGTTGAGTGACATCAACGTTATATCTTCCATAAGGCAAAGCAAAGACGTTGTCTATTCTTTTAGGTGATACATCAATGAGTTGGTCATTCTTTTCTTCCATTTGAACAATCCATCCACCATAAGCAAAATAGTATGTCACAGTATTATCCTTTGAGAATGATAACAAGGAATTAATATTAAATAAAGGTTTCTTTTGTTCTGTAGATTGAACTTGTAATCCCATAACTTGAAGTAAATTAAAATGAGAAGGTTCCCAAATAGCAACAATTCCATCACAAGATACAGTAATTAACTTATTATTAGCCATTTCAATAAGATCTACATCATCTATATGGGGTGAACTTCCTTCTTTTTCTAACTTTTTAATAAATTTTGAAGAAGATGGTTGTTCAGTGTTAATTTGATACACATAAATATCATTTGTTCTACTGATAAATAATATTCCATCTTCAGTTAGAAGTGATGTTTTATAATAATCATCAGATTCTCTTTCCATTATATATAATGGGATATTATTAGTAGTATTCCAGAATGCTATTTTTTTATCATTGGCAATAGTAATAATAATGTCATTAAGAATATAAATTTTTTTAATAATACCGTCATGGTTTGTATGTGTTCCTTCTTCAATTAAAAGTTCATTATCTTTTAATTGAATAAAATTAGTTAAAGAGATTCTATAAATTTCTTTTTTAAATGCAATAACAATTATTCCATTAAAAAATTGAATATCTCCAATAGTTCCTTTTGAAATCATTTCATTTTCACAATTAATTTGATATTTCTCTTTAAGTTCACAAATATATTTTTCTGATAATTCTAATATTTCTTTTTCATTTTCATTATTAACATTTTTAATACTGCTTTGTATTTCAGTAAATATATGTTTTATTTCTTCTACTTCTTTCTTTAATTTATTTTCTTCTTCATTTTCTTCTTCTCTTTTTTCTTCTTTGTTTTTGTCTGAAGCATCATAATTATCAATAATAGTATTATCTTTGATAATAGGAGATGCATTAGTCATTCCTCCTTTCTCTTTAAATGAAACAATTCCATAACTTAATTTCTCTTTTGCTATACGTTCAATATTATTTTGTTTTTCCTCAATTAACTCTCTCAAAAACAATAAGAACTTTTTAACTCTAAGCATTCCAGTAGCTCGTGATTTCATAGTAATTGATTTAATTTCAACACCAGTCATATAATTAAATAAAATAATCCTTCCTGAATGATCCCCAACTAGAAAATACTTTTCTTTATTAAATGAAAAATAACAAAATGAATCAACATTTCCTGAGTCATTTGCTCCTGTTTGTTGTTTATTTATTTCAGTTGAATCTCCATAAGTAATAAAACTATATTCATAGGAATAATCACAAAGTGTCTTGGTTTCTTTCTTAAAGAACGATAACATTCTACCTTTCTTTTGAACTTTCTTTTAAAAATTTTATTTAATTTAATTATAACTTATTTTATTATTTAAATATACTATATCCTATAATTTTTATTAACTCTTAAAAGTTTATTCCAAGTAATTGTGACTCACATCTAACAACTTATCTGAATTTAATTAGGCACATTCTCTGTATCACTTTATACCTTTTTTATTCTCATAATATCATCAATGAAATTCACATATCAAAACACAGAAACAATAGTATGTCACTCAGTAAATAAAGAAATATAATTACTTAATGAAACAAATATTCACAATAGAAAAATACCATACAAAATTGAAGAATGAGCTTCTGAAAGAAGAGTAAAAAATAAATTAGTTTATGAGTAATAAGAAAAACTTAGACTTGATTAAACAATAACTAGAATAATACAAATTATTTATTGTTCAAACAAGAAGAAACATATACCTCTTTTTTTTTTAATAGATATACAAACAACTTTGGTTATTTGAAAGAAGAATTAGTAAGATATTTTCAATTCTAGTTATCAAAGAATATTATTTATCATTCATTAGGTAAGTATGATCTTTAAATTGAATAAACAATTTAATCTAGTTGACAACTATTCTTTTGTTTTATCTAATCCTAAAAATGTTATAAATTATTTGAGACAATTCTAACTATGATTAATTCATGAGTTTGTTATTGTTTGAAGAGTGGACGCTAATGTAGATTTATACAAAGAGAATTAGTTGTATTTTCTCAAGCTCGTTTAATAATACAACACATTGACAAAGACTTATCAATGAAATTCCTAGTGAATTAATGCTATACTTGCAAAGCAATGAAAATTGATATCTTATAAAGTCATTAATTAACAGAATGTATTTATTTGAAGTTATTCTAAATTATGACACATTAAAAGAAATTATTTTTTTGTTATTCTCAGAATAAATTCATAAAGAAAAGAAGTTAGTAATAGTCCTTTAAATATCAAGAGACATAGAGTAGAATATAGTAATATTGTTTTTTGGTATTTGCCTAAGAAGAATAATAATGAGGAAATGAGTTATGAATTAATGGAAGAGTGGTGACGTTATACCACGTTTTTAAAGATAAAAAACTCAAAAATGATAAAATTGTATAACTAATGTTAATCAACATTAAACTTCTTAATGGAAGAATTCTCTCTATTGATCTTGAACCAACAGATAAAATCTCAGACCTTAAAGCTAAATTAGAAGAAATTGAAGGTATCACTCCTGAACAACAAAGACTTGTCTTTGGTGGAAGACAACTTGGTGATGATAAAACACTTCAAGAACTTAACATTCAACCAGGAACTCAAATTAATCTTCTTCTTGCTTTAAGAGGAGGTTTTTAATTAAATTATAGAATTTAATTGATTTATTATTGGTCAATAATTATTTAATGTCTTTTTATATAAAAGTGTTCCTTCTTCTAGTAATGAAAAAAAATAATATCTTATGATAATTTCATTTGAAAAGACTTAATAAATTAAAAATAATTTCATTAACTATATTAAATTCTTCGTCATTATCTTTTTTAAGTTCAATTTTTAATCTTTTATTTATCATTGTCTATCTATGCAAATAGTTAAAATCATTGTTTTTATAATGACTTTATTCTTTTTTATTTTTATCATTCAATTATTCATGTACTATCCTGTTAAGACATTAGATTTTAAAGTTCATGAAGGTGGTCCAATTTTAACTAACAAAAAAGAAGAACTAATTGATGAAGAGGATGAAAGTTTTTGGGCTAATGCAGAAGTCATTCCAAAATCATATTCATCTAAACGATATCGTATTGCAATAGTTTCACCTGAAGGTGTAAAAGTTATTGGTACACCTCATCATCCAAATATTGAATTTATCATATCACAATATTCTGCTGAGAATGTTAAAGCAATGTGGCCAAGAAAAGGATTTTATCTTGGTAATTTTGATATTGATTATCGTCATGAAACAGAAAAAGAATATCCATTTGATCAATACAAAGAAGACATTTGTATATCTGAAATTTATCATGATATGGGTAAAAGATCAGGTGATTATGATCAAGCTGATTTAATTTTCATTCCACCAATTGGAGTTAAATTAGATGATGAATTTGCAAATAAATTATATAATTTTCTTACAGCATCAGAAGATAAAATTCCTAATGCATGTGCATACCAAGTCTATATGACTAAAAAAGAAAGAATAAAAAACAAAGTATTTACAAAATTAGCTGGATTTATTCCTGATTATCCATATAAAAGTTTTAGATCTTTTGGAGGAACATTAATAAAAAGAAAAGATCTTAAACCAATTTCTATTTGGACAAGTGAGATGTGGTTTAGAAATAGATATGAAGCACTTGTTCAACATTATTGTGAAGTTCTTGATCAACCAATTGTTGTTTCTCCAACAAATTTATATTCACCATTGATCGATTTTTAAAATATATAGATTGTGTTTACTTTATCATTTCTTCTTTTATTTAATTAACCAATTACTTTATTAAATATTAAGTATCAATTTGAGATGAAACAATCCTTTTTTTTTCAATTATAATTTTATCTAGTTAAAAATACTTTATTAAATTCTCTTTTATTTTATTTATCTTTTCTTGATATAGAATTTCATTGTGTTAATTTCATTAATAGAAATAAAGAAATAGTTTAAGAACAATATCTAATAAAAAAAAATAAGAAATACTCTATTCATGAACAATTATATTAAAAATAAAAATATACTTCAAAAACAACCAAAAAATTACTGTATTAGATCATTCACAAATGAATCAAAGAATTGTACAAATTCTTTATATGAATACTTTGGTTTTTGATCATTTTCATTATCACTATTATTATAAGAATCTTCTTCTTCCATTCTATTATTTTGAATTATTTCAGTTTTATTTTCTCGTTCTTCTTGAACAGAAATTAATGTAGGGACTCTTGTAACATCAAAATCTATTATTTTATTAAATGGTATTGGAACACAAACATTTCCAGTAGCAGGATGAATACAAAAAGGAGCTTTAAGTAAATGATTTCTTTTCATAGAAACATTAATATCAAGTCTAGGATAAAGATAAGTAAAAACAATTCTTTGTAATGCTTTAGGATCATCACTCTAAATTAAGTAAATATTATAATATTATAACAAAGAAAATAAAAAAATAGAGAAGTAAACTAACAAACAAGAATTTTTTTTACATAATCCCATGTTAAATCTTCTTTTTCATCACATTGAGATTGTTTTGAAGTTGGAATAAGTCTAATAAAACGAGAACGTCTTTCAGAACATTCAAAAATTTGTTCATCTTGAAGATATTTATTAAATAAAGGTTCTAAAATTTGATATGAATCATCAAATAATGAATGACGTCCAGGAATTACTATATATGATTCATTTTGTGAATTTGTATGTTTTGCTTCAAAAAGATTTAAATATTGAACAATATTCATTCTTAATGTATCTGTCATTTCCATTGCAATATCATCACATACCCAAATATGAATTCCTCTTCTTCCACTAAATACATTTAAAATATGATTAAATCCAAATTGTTCATGAAGAATATAATTTAATACTTGAACAGCAGCAACTAATAATGTCCAACATTTTTTACAAATATTTGTTCCTTGACAACAATATCTTACATCATTATATTCATCCATATCAATATCAATAATAAATTCTCTTAATAAAGGTGTATTAGTTACTCCAATTAATAATTTATCAAAAACTGCACCAATATCAAATTTAATTGGTACTTTCTCTTTTAATTTTCTCTTTAATTCTTCATTACTTTTAAAATGTTGATATCGAATATAACTTTCATCAGACATAGTAAATGATAATTCTCTTGTATCAGAATATTTTTTATTTCTTGTTATCCATTTATAAAATGTTTCAACAGGAAATGATTTATCATAATATTCCTTTCTTTGTTTTAATGTTGAATCTTCAATGTCCATCAAAAGTATTTTTTTTTTCTATATTTTTTTTATTAAACAAAAAACAAAAAAAAAAAAAATTTAATTTTAAAATAAATAACATAAATAATAAAAATAACTTTAAAAAAAAAAAAAGAAAAAAATAAAAAAAATAAAGGGTTTAAAAAAGATAAATATGATAAATTTTTGATCTCTAAGAAATATAAATAGAAAAAGATATATTAAATGGTCTTTATTCTGTTTAAATATATATTAAGTAATTTTTGGAGATATTGTGCATGTTCATTATTATATAATTATGCAGCATTTTTATTTTGGCTTGTTGTACCATTAGTTGCAACAAAACAAGATGCAAGTAATTGGGATTTAGCAATTATTAATGCAATTAATTTTGGATGTTGTTTTCTTCTATCATGGGTATGTGGATTTATTAATAATTTTCTTCCAGGATGGTTACTTGCAAGAATTGGTGTATTAATTTATATTGCAGCATGTATTTTATTAATGTTTATTAATGATAATTTATGGATATTATGGATTATGGGTATTATGTATGCATTTTCATATGTTTTATTTTGGATTCCAATTCAAACATCAATTTCAAGAGAAAGTACAGCAGGAGATGCAGAATTTTGGTTAGGTGTATTTAGTGGAATGTGGACATTTGGACAATCACTTGGATATTTATGTGGAGCATTTTTATTTACAAAATTAGGAATATCACAAGCATTATCTATATCAGTAGCTGCATTAGTTATTGTATTTATTATTTATCCATGTTGGGAAGGAAGTATAGTTTGTGGGAAAGATTTATCATATAATAAAGTTAAAAATACTGAAGAAATGACAGAAGAAGAATTAAAAAAAGAAGAAGAAAAGAAAAAGAAAGAACCAATTATTTGGAAAATGGGAAAAAATGAACGAGCAAAACTTAAAAAGAGAACTATGCAATTTCTTATTCCATCATTTGTATGTTGTATTACTTGTTATGGAAATTTATTAACATATGGATCACAATATTTTAATAGAATTTTTGATACTAAAGATGGATATTTCCCTACTATGAAAGATGATGATGATAGATATGATATTTTTATTGGAGTTTTCTTTTGTACAATTTATTTTATGTATACAATAGGAATTCTTACTGTAGCACAATTTAAATTTATGTATTTTAATAGAGGATTAATGTATTTTTTTATGATAGTATCAATTATTAATCATTTTATTTGTGGAGTAGTTTCTCATTGGATTGCTCAATTATTAAGTGCAGTTTTTTTAGGATTATGTGGTGCATATTCTTTCCAAAATGTTTTAATTACAACTTCTCGTCTTTCAATGTTAACATCAAATATTTCATCTATATATGTTGGTCTTCAAGAATCTTTAACATATAATATGGTAGCTTTTTCTTTACCTCTTATAGTTGGACCAATTTCAGATTCATTAAATGATTATAGAATTCCAATGTTTGGATGTGCAATAGTAGGAGTTGTATCATTATTTATTTCAGAAATTAGTTGGCAATTATTTGATATTTTTATAATTAGAAAAATGGATAAAAAAGATGTACAACAAGTTATAGATTTATGTGAACAAATTCTTAATGATGGTTATGCTCAAAAATTTATTGATAATCCAAATGAATATCATCAGTTTTGTCGAGATAATTGGTTAACTCCTAAACAAATAGATGTTCTTTTTTCTCGTTTAAAAAGAAAATTAATAGAATAAAGAAAAATATTTACCAATTTTATAATAATTTGATTGTTTTCTTTTATTTTAAATAAATATTATTTTTTAAATATTATAGAAAATTAATTATAAATAAAATAATTTATTTTAATTTATAACAAAATGTTAATTAAACGTTAATTGCAGTTTGTTTAATTGCAGGTGTATCTGTTTTTTCTAATTGTGCTTGTTCAGTTAATACTCGAATAATAGAATCAGTATCATTATTTAATATTAATCCAGCTTGAATAAATTCATTTAATACATAATGTACTCTATCTGAATGAAAAACTAAATCTAATTCACAAACATTCTCAAAACATTTATCAAGAACTTCAACAATATTTTGAATTAATGAATGAATAAATAATTCATTTTCATTATCATCAAATACACAAATAAAACTAAGAGTAGCATATGTTCTACTTACTGCAGTAATTCCTTTTTCTCCCCAAATAGATTGTGGTACAGAAATAATATTACATGATTTTCCAGTTCTTTTACATAAAAGTGCATATAAATCTCTAACAATTTTTTGTTGTTCTTCTTCTTTTATATGATTATAAAAACGAATTAATCGAATTTTTCCCATATTATTAATAATAATAAATGCTTTAATCATCTTTTATATTTTATTTCTATTTTTCTAAGTTCTTTTCTTCTCAACTTTTCTCTTTCTCTTTTTTTTTTTTCTTTTTATTTAAATGAAAATAAAATTTCTGGTTTAAAAAAATTATGAAATTATCATTGATTTTAATTAATTGGTTCTTTCAAATTCCCTTTTTCTTCTTCTCTAATTGTTAAATGATGTTTCATTTCTTCATAAATTTGTTCACATTCTTTTAATTGGAAAAGTAATCCAACAAGTTCTTGATCTTTAACTTTTACTTCTTCAAATATTATAATATCACCATCAAATTGTGCTTTGATTAATCCTTTTTGTATTAATTTATTCAATTGTACTTTTAATTGATTTTTTTCATAATGAATTCTTTTTGCTAATGTTTCAATCATAATTGAATTAAATGCTTTAGAAACCTTATTAATTCCTAAATAAATATATGAAACAAGAATTTGTTTAGCTAATCCTAAATTACCATCTTGTTTAAGTACTAAAGAAAATGTTTCAATAAGAAATTTAACTTTTTCTGGTCCATTAATGAAATTTTCTTGAATTTCTTTATAAGCAAGTACTGGTCTATATAAATTAGTAAAGTAATTTAACTGTCTTGAAATAGGATATGGACTATAGTTTAGTATAAGAGAAAGTAATGACTCTTTTTTCCATGCTGCAATACATTGTGGAGTTATCTCTTTTGATGGTGTTGTAATACATTGATCAAAAAGGAAATAAGCTGATTGAAGATCATGGTTATACAAAGCAATACATCCTGAATAATATAAGAATAATTGAAGAGTGAAAGAATTCATTGGTTGTTGAACTTTATGATATTTTGTTAAATATAATACTTGACCATGTTCATATTCTTTTTTTGCAAAAAGAATATGTGCTAATAATGCATGATATGGTGATAATACTCCACATGGCACTTTATTTAACAAAAAACATACTAAATCTGTTAATTTATCTAATAATGAACATTGTCTTTGACAAAATCGTTCAATACTTTGAAGTGTTTCAAGAAAAATAGGTTCAAGTGATTTTTTCATTGAAGGAGATATATTTTCATAATAATTTTTTAATGATGAAATCATTTTTGTTAAATTCTTATCATTTAATGTTCTTGTTTGTTCCTTTCTATAACATCAATAATCAATCATTAATATATTTTTATTAATATAATGAAAATAAATTTTTAGTTATATTGAGTTATTGAAAAATAAACAAACAATATTAATAAATGACTTGATGGATAACCAGAAATTGTGTATTGTTCTAAAAGTTCATTATATTTTTCATATGTCTTTGGTGAGAATGTTAATCCCTTTATCTCTTTAAATAATGTTGATTGGTTTTTATTAAGTACATTACTTAAATCATTACTACTTGACATTTTTTATAATAATTGTTATTCAAGTTCTTTCCTTTTAAGTTTTTTCTTTTCTTTTTCATACCTCAAACAAAAAACAAAATCTAAAAAACTAATTTTGATTTATTTTTTTAAGTTCTTTTTTTAAATTTATTCTTAAATTTTTTATATATTTCTCAAAATAACTTAATTATTGTATAGTGCTATTTTCATTTCCTCTGAATTGTTCAATTGTTAAATCAGTATATAATCATTTCACAATATACGGAATCTTTAAGTTAGTCTTTTTTGATTTGTTAATTCTTTTTTGTTATATGAACTTATAAATATCATAAAAAGAGAAATTATTAAAAATAAGAAAAAAAATAAAAAATAAAAAACAGACAATTAATCAGCCAAATTGTAGTTTCTTAATTTATTGATATGTTGAGTTTGATTATTTGTTGTCATGACTAATAGGTTGTCTGTTTGATCTCTTACATTAAATGGAATTTTCTTCAGAGCGTCCAAATGAATTGACACTTCTCAAACGAGAATCAAAAACATACGAAGCAATCCAACAAGGTGTAATCATTGGATTACTTATTATTAATGGATACTCCATTGAAATTAATGCACCAAGTCGTTTTGCTATAAAATCACTTCAACTATTCAGCATCAACGAAATCTATTTTAATTCAATTGCAATGAAGTTTGGAATAACAATCAATGTATCATGTGAACTTGGCTATGAAGAAGAGATGAAAGAGAAAGGAGAGATGGATGAGAAGACAAAGAAAAGAGTCATCAAAAACACAAAACGAAGAAGGGATATAAACAAATCAGCAATAACATTCAACACAATGGTTCAAATGGTAGAAAACATTGGATATAAAATCACAAAGAGATCAATCAAAAGTGCAAAGAAAACAATCCAAATGATCAAAATCAAAGAAATTGGAATTGGAGAAGAATGGAAAATGAAAGAAGAAAGAATCCAAGAAATTGGAAGTTTAATCAATCAATACATTAAAGGACTCATCACAGGAACAGGTAAAACAATTATACTAAGAAATGATGATCAATATATTAATTCATTATTCATCATCAATACTGAAGAAGAGAATAAATGGATGAATATATCAGAAAGTACTTCACATGAAGTGTTTTTATTGTAATTATCTTCTTTTTAAATTATATTTTAAATGGTTTAAGTTAAAAATAATAAACAGAAGGAAAATTTTATTAAGAGGATTTCAGTGTTTCTCTTTTTTTAAATAAAACATGTTTATTTAATTATATATAAAATTGTTATAAATAACATGTATTTTCATGAACTGAAAAAGAAAAGAACTAATTGTCTAATGAGTTCGCCAAGCTCAGGAAAACTATTTTTAAATCATGGCGTTATCAAAA
>NW_001852887.1:22801-29898 GCF_000209125.1 Entamoeba dispar SAW760
TGCATTTGAAAATGAGAAAACTGCTGCTCTTGAAATTGGAATGATTAGTCCTAGAGTCAATAAAATCAATGAGTCAGAAGAAAAAGAGAATGAGATACAAACTTTAAAAAATGAAATGCAGAGAAGAGTTGCTGAACTCTTAACTGAATTAGAAGGTGTCAAAAAAACAAACGAGAAATTAGAAAACGAACAAAATGAAATACAAAAGAAATATGAATGTTCTGAAAAAGAAAAAAGAGAAATAAACAAAAGGAATGAGGAGAATGAAGAAAAGGTTCAACATTTGAGTAGTGAAAAAGAAGTTATTGAAAAGAGTATAGAAGAGATGTATAAATTACAAAAAGAAAATAATGAAAAATTTGAAATAGAACGAAATACATGGAAAAATGAAAGAATTGAATTTGAACAAAAAATAAATAAGTTAGAAGAAATGATCACAAACTATGAAAAGGCAGAAGGAAGTGATGAGAGAAATGAAATTAAGGAACAACAAATGCAAGAAGAAATTATTAAACTTAAAATGATTCAAGAGAAACTTCAAAATGAAAAAGTTGAACTACAAGACCATTTAGAAAGGCTTGTTATTGACAGAAATGAAGAACAAGAAAGAAAAAGAAAAGAAATTGAAGAGCTCAAGAAAAGGACTGAAGATTTGGAAAAAGAAAACGCTAAAGTAAAAGAAAGTCTTGGAAGTAATGGTATTGTTAACTCTCTAAAACAAGAATTAGAAAAGAAAGAAAAAGAAAATCAACTCATAAAAGATTCTAATGAAAAGTTACAACAATACCATGTTTTCATTACTAAAGAAGCACAGAGAATAGTTCAAGAGTCTGATGAGAAAATCAAAGTGTTTATTAAAGAAAATGATAAAAATGGTCAGGAGCTCCTAGAACAAAAAAAGGAGATTGAGTTTCTTAAAGAAGGAGCAAAAAAAGAAAGTGAACGAAAGAAGAGAATGGTCATTTTGTATGAGAGAAAATTAGATTCAATGAGAGAGTTACTTCAAATAACTCAACAAAAATTAGCTGGGTTTGAAGAAATCAAAAAACATTATAAAATCCAAGAAGAGCAATTAAGAAAGTTAGAAGAAGAGAAAAAGAAAGAATGGAAGGGGAACAATGAAGGAGAAGAAAGAGAAAATGAACAGAAGCTAATAATAAGTGGGATAGTTATAGCATTAAAAATTGCAAACCCCAAATATGAGGACACAAAATATACAGTGGAAAAGTTGTTTTCAGAAATTCAAAAAGAGAGAATAGATAAGTATGAGTGGGCAGAGCATATCCAGAGCATCTTTGCCAAAGAGAGTTTAAAAGAAGAAAACTAAATTAACAATATGAAATTATTTCATAATAAATAAGAATAAAGAAAAAATCAAGTGAATAGAATACAATTGGAGTAAATTTTGTTGTTTTTTTACTTTCATTTGTATCAATTCTTAAATCATTTTCCATTTATCTTTCAATTTTTCATACAATTTCTCAATTAAATAATCACACACTATCTTTATTTTTCTTTTGTAAATATATTCTGGATACTTTATCAAGTTATTGGATAAAGTATAGGCTATTCTTTTAAAAACAATGTTTATTAGTAGAAGTCCCTTTGGTTAATTCTTTTAGAAGGTCTCAATTATCAAAATTAGTTTGTAATATCAATTTCATTTATTAGTAAATTATTTATATTTAATGAATGATGAATTATTAATGAATATTCATTATTCTATTATCTTATTTCATTTTTTATTTATTTGATTATTTGATTTTATTATTCATTAAACTTGAAATTATTAACTCTTATATCCATTATTTCATTTTTATGTTTATTATTTACATTAATATTAATTATTAAATTCAATTTTATTAATATTTTCAATTAATTATTATCATTTTCTTTTATATTTATTATCATTTCTTCATTTATCATCTTCTTTCTTTTTTCTTCACTTCACTTCTTATTTTCATTTCATTTCTATTTTCTATTAATCTTTATTCTATTTTATATTCTTATTTATTTCATTATTTATAATTAATTTGTATTCTAAATGTCGTCTAATAATTTCATTGTTAATATTATCATTTATTTCTTTTTTTTTGTTCATTATTATTTCTTTTATTGAATCATTCATTATTTTTGATTCACTACTATTTAAATTATTTCTTTATATTAATTATTTGTGATATTTTATATATTTATATATTCTTTTCATTTCATATTATACATATTTATTCAAAACTAATAATAAATTAAACGAAATATTGTATCACTATTATATAATGATATTTAATACATAAATTAACATAAATAGTTTTTTTATCAATTTATCAATTATAATATTATTTCAATTCATTTTCTCTTTTGATTTATTCTCTTTACATATCTTATATTAAATTTCATTAATTAACGTTTCAAATAAATTTAATTTTAATTTAAATAATAAAATAGAAATGAAAGAATTAAAACATACATGAAATATTAGTTTACACTACTTATTATTAATATCATAAAAAATAAATACTCATAAGTGTAATGTTATAATAAACATAGTTTTTTTCTACACTAATATTCAATACATATATATAAAATAAGTTTTTATAATTGTATTACCATAAGTACTGGGTTGTATATCTAATTAATAAACAAACATTAATAATGATTTATTTTGTTATGTTTAATATTTTACAAGAAATTGTAACAATATAATTTAAATAAACCTAAAGATAAACAACTATAAAACATTCTAATCAATAAAAACATCCTTATTTATTGTATTTCATTTGACCATTCATTAATCATAACATTATTTATTGTTTGTACCTTTTTATTTTAAACAATTAATCTTATTAAAAATTAACTAAGTTACTCATTATCATTACTTTCTTGTTTAAATACCGAATCCAAATCAGAATTCTCTAATTAGCATATTATTATTATTATTATTTTTCTCTAAATCCTTCAATTGGCATATCATAATGAATAATTGTTTCATTGGGATATTACAACCCCCTCTAAATCTTCTCGTCATTTCGTTTTGTTGTTCTATAATTACCTCGATATTATCACAGTCAACCTGGTTGATTGAGTCCGAGGTGTCAATTACCTTCATATTATGACATCGTATAATTTTAAATTCTTGCCTTTAACGTCACTCTCAATATAAATTCTAATGCACTCTTCCATTTTAACCTTCTTCAATTGTCCAGTTAATTTAAGTTCGAACCATTCATTCTTTTTAGTACTAGTTCTTCTTTGTATTGTGAGATAATTTCGTTAACCCATTAATTTATAGATTCACTTATTAACGGTATTATTTTGTATGACAAAGGTCTAATACAACGTTATAAATCAGAGTTTTCAATATGTGTTGTGTTAGTAAAACACCTATCAGTTAATGATGGTACGTCAATACCCAGTTTACTATCAATAACTTCTAATAGCTCTTTAATTTTATCAATTTTAAAATTAATATTCTCACATTTATTAAATGATATTGATCTAGCACATCTAATTTTTAAATTAATTTCTTGGTTTGTGTTATATAATTCATTTTTACAATTAACCATTTTGATATTTCCATAGTGTTCATATTCTCCTTCAAGTGTGATATTCTCACTATTTTCTATTGTAACATCACTATTAATATAATTATTAATTTTAATATTACAGTCATGAATATTTCTTATTATAATATGGGTTTTATCTGTTTCTATTTCTTTATTTGTATTATCCATTTATATTATTTCTGTATCTTCTTTTATAACGCTCTTCGTTTCTGGGATATTACATTCTTCATTATCTATTGTGATGATTTCTTCAATATTATCTAACTTCCCTGTGATTTCTGTATTTTTACATTTTGTTATTTTCATTTCTTTGAATTGGTTCTTGTTAATTATGATTTGACAACTCTCACATTCATCAATACATAATTTCTTACATTTATCAAATAATTCTTCAAAGATATAATCTTTCATGATACAATATATATCTCTTCTGCTTCTTTCAGAAGTACTTTAATGTATTCTTTAACTGATTTAAATACAATTCTTTTTGGTTTAATATCAATTTTATTAATTGTTGATTCAATTACTTTCATTGTATTACATTTTTCATTCCTGTAATATTCACTTGTTTAGATTCAATAATTGTTAGTTTGTTAATTGGATATTTTGGTTTCAATTAATTTTATTTCCTTCTATTATTTCAATATTTTGTTCATTATTTGATTCTATTTTCAATATGAAATTCTCACATTCTTTAATATAAATATCAGTTGATTTATTTGTTGATAATTTGATTTGTGTTTGTTTATTTCTTTCTAATTTCAATCTTTTAATACAGTCTGATTTTATATTAATTTTACATTCTCTACAACTAATTATTTCAACGCTCTTTAATTTATTTGATATTAAACTAATATTTAAATTAGAACAGTTTAGTTGAAGTTCTTCAAGGTTTGAGAGTGTGTTTTAAATTATTGTATTTCTTTCCAACGTCTTTAGTTATTTTTATTATAGGGTTTTGTTTTTCTTTCATTTATCTTTACTTTTCCAACTCCTTTTACTTGTAATCTTTTCAAACTATTCGTTGGTTGAAGTTCAATACAACACATACCGGAACAACTAATTGTTAACTGTTCAATGTATTGTTGGTTTATTATGAGGTTAGGACTTTGTTGGGACAAAGATTTTTGATGTTTTCTGGTAATTGTGGTTTTAATGGTGTTAAGTATTGGCTTTGAGTAAAAATTTTGCTTCTTATCAAGAATTATAATAGAATTAAGATATAAATCATTTACGATATTACAAACTTTGTTTCTATTTTCTTCATTAGTGATATCACTAAGATTTACAACAACTGTTGGTACATATACTCTAACATTTTGGTATATTTACTAAATCATTATTGTTGATAAGGTGATTACAAACCATTATGATATTCTTTTTTTTTTCAGGACTTTTAATCCAATTACAATCTGTTTTTCCATTAATTATGATTTCGTCTGGATAAAATTGTTCATCTATTTTCTTTATATTAAACACTTCATCAAACCTCTTTGCAAATTTTTCATTACATCATATTTTAATTCGTTTCTTCATACTTTGAATAACACATTCCACTAATTTATTTAGTGAATCTGAAAAACAAATCATGGACTCTACTTTTTGAATAATTTTAGTCGTTCGTTCTTTCTTTCTCTTCTTATGTAGTGTTTAATTCTTGTTGGCCAACTGTTCTGACCATCTTATTTCTTGTTATTGAAGTTACAAAACTACTAAAATCATATTTCTAATATTCTTAACTTTCATCAACACTGATTTATCAACAGGAAGTAAATTACAAGTACGTGTTGGTGGACTAAATGTGTTACAAAAATCATTAACATCTCTTTCTGGTGTAAACAATGGATTAACTTTCAATGAGTTAATTATAATTCCCCATTTCTTGTTAATCATTTCAATGTTTTAAGCCATTCATATTAAAGATACGAAGTGCTACTTTCATTAAATAAATCATATCAAGTTGTTTCATTTCTCTTCTTCTATAATTTGATCTACTATCTTCCATTAAATAGTTCAATTATTTATTTTCATGTTCATCTTATTCATTATTTTTGAATCATTTCCTCAATTCTATAAATAAACTTTATTAAATGTTAATCCAAAAAAATATCAATCCTCAACCATATTCAAATTTGTGTGGGAACCAAAAAAAGATAATAAATAATATAATTATATCAATAAAATAATGTTAATTATTTTGCATCAACAGATTAAACACTTTTTATTGTATATTTCTAATTTATATAATAAAAAACAAATCCTTTATTTCATCATTCTTTTCATCTTTTATTAACTCTTTTTGAATTATTCTTTTTTATCTTCTTTCATTTTATATTCTCAACTCTCTTCTTTTATTCTTTCATCTTCTTCTACTTCCTAATTTGAAATTTTTCTTTCATATCCTTCTTTTTCATCATTTCTCTTAATTTTTATATTATTTTATTTTATTGTTGGAGTAAATAATGAGTTAGAGAATATTTATAAAGAATATTATAAAGAATATAATGAAATTTGAATAAATAAATATCAATTTTGATAATAAAAAGAATAAGAGAATAAAACAAATGATAAACAGAATAAAATAGATGAATGGTATTATATTATGATAACGTTCTATGATATCTTTTAAAAATATTAAAATTAATTAAATTATTTAATATTGATATTATTTGAGAAACAAATAAATAATCAATTTCAATCAAATTGAATTAAATTAATTTATTATTCATAATTAATATTTGGACAATTTTCAAATGCTCCTTTTTCAATTATTATTGTATTTGGATTAATGTTAATTTCTTTTAATTTTATACATTCTTTAAAACTTTCTGTGTTTATTTTAGTTATACTTTGTGGAAGTTCAATTCTTTGTATTTGTCCACAATATTTCATAAATCCTTTTGGAATTTCTTTAATTCCTTCATGTATTTCAATCTTTGTTAAATTTGTACAATAACCAAAACAATCATTTCCAATATCTCTTACATTTGAAGGAATAGTAATTTCTTTAATTTGACTTCCTTCAAAACATCCATTTCCTATTCGTTTGACTTCTGTTGGTATTTCATATCCATACTTTTCTCTATCTTCAATTGTATATTCAATTTCTTCAACTTCGTTATTTTCTTCTTTTAATATCATCCAAACCCAATATGGAATGCTTTGATAAATATGTATTTTCCCTGAACTTCTGATATTTATTAAACTTTTACAATTCCAAAAACTACATTTCCCAACATATCCAATGTCTTTATTCATTCGTATTTCTTTTAATCTTGTACAATTTGAAAAACAATTATCTCCAATATATGTAACATATTCAATATTAATTTTTATTAATGATTTACAATTATTAAAACATTTAAATGGAAGTTTATAGAGATGTGGTGATAATTCTATTTTTGTTAAACTTGTATATCCATTAAAACATTCATCAACACATTGTTTAATATGTTCTTCAATTCTTATTTCTCTAATTTCTCTATCATAATATCTGCCTATCCAATTACATTCATTTTCTATCTTTTCTCCATA
>NW_001852886.1:0-5230 GCF_000209125.1 Entamoeba dispar SAW760
AAATATAATAAAAATGAACAAATAAATGAATAGAGAAAAATAAATAAAAGAATAATAAATAATAAAATAAAATAATAAATATATTAAAAAGAAAGATAATAAATAATATATATAAATAAAAATTATAAAAATAAAAAAGAATAAAATAAATTTCATAAATAAAATAATGATAAATAATTTGCATCAATAAATTAAACATTTTTTATTTCATATTTCTAATTTCTATAATAAAAAATGCATCATTTATTTCATCATTCTTTTCATCTTTTATTATCTCATTTTGAATTATTCATTTTTATCTTCTTTCATTTTATAATCTCAACATTCTACTTTTATTCTTTTCATCTTCTTCTATTCACAACTTCACTTTTTTCTTTTATATCATTCTTTTTCATCATTTTTCTTCCTTTTTTTCTTATTTCCTTTTTTTTCGTAACCATTAACAAATTATAATCTTTTTGTTTGTTATTCTTATCTTTTCATTATCTTTAATCATTGAAATACATTAAATTGTGACAAATTACTACATTCATAATTGAATAGAATTAAATGAACAATATAATAATTAATGAAATCAAAATTAGAATTAAAATCAATGAAAGATTGAAGTATAACTCATCATTGAATTTAGAATAAAAGAAGATGATAAGATTCAAAACTACAAATAAAAAGAACATCAGAAAAAAGAAAACATAAAAAGAACATGGGGAGAACACATGGAGGATTATCAAGAGCAGGAAAAGTTAGAAACCAAACAAAGAAAATAGAAGAAACTGACAATTGTGTAAAGAAAAGACCATGTGGAAGAGCACACATCAGAGAAGTGTTTAATAAGAGACAAGAAATACTTTTTGATGAAAGAAGATTCAAATTTAATCAACAAAATTAATTAAATTCATTTTATTTGTTAATTATCAATTTCTTTTATTTATTTCATTTATGATTATTGTCATTCTTTATTCATCTTTTCTATCATCTCTTCTTTCTATATTTTACTTATTGTTATGATTTATTATCTAATTCCTTTACTCTTCTATTATCTTATTTATATCTACTTTTATTTTATTTATCAAATTATTTCCAATTAACATTTCTTTCTTTGTGTATATTCCATCTTTGTTTTTATTCATTCTTATTGTTTTATATTCAGATTATTTTTTTCAACTTTCATTTATATTTTCTATTAATTGTGTTAATCTAACTCCTTCAACTTATTTCTTTTAATTCATTGAAAATCATTCTTTAAACACTTGACTATATTTTATAACATTTTTTAATACAATTTGTAAAAGTATTTCAACTATTTGTTCATCTTCTAATTAATATTGTAATTAGTTCATCAGTTCTTTTTCTTTTTATTAAATATTTTCACTTCAATAACGATTATTGTTGTTTTGAGTTTTTTAATTAAATTTATTGTGTTATTTCATTTTCTTCTGATTTCTCAATGAAATCTTTTACTTCTTCTCTAATTTAACATACCTCCCTATTTCATTTTCATATCATTCTACTCAATTTAATTCACTTATTAAACAATTCATTATTCATTTCTCAATCATTTCTTCTTATTCTTTCTTTTACTTAGAATATCATACAAATAACATTAATACAATATTCTTCATGTATTTTCTACTATAACTCTCTTTACTTCAATTCTTAAACATAATAAACACATTTCTATTTCTCTTTTTCATCTCTATTACCTTCTTCATTATTCTCTTTGTCATTTTAATGAATCTTTTGGTGTTATCAACATTATTCATTTCTTCTTTATTTGTTCAATTAAAATAATCATGTTCTTTTCATATTTTCTCTAGAAATCATTCAAGTATTTTTCTTAATGACTCATCTTTTATTTCTTTTATTCTTCATAATTAATACATTATATTTCATCATTTTTAATTTATTATTAATTTCAACTATTCTTATTATTTTCTTTTTCATTATTATCTTTTTTTTCTTATGTAAATATTATTATAGTAAAAATAAATTATTTGAAGTTCATTCAACTTTTTATTGATTATTGTACATTTTTCTTTGTTTTATATTATTTATTCATTATTCTTAATTCTTATTGTTTTTATTTTTCTCTAATTTCATCACTACTTCAACTATTCATCAAAATTTCTCTTACTTTCTTAATTCTTTCTTTTATTGTTCATTCACTATTGTTTAAATATTCATTTTTTCATTCTATTACAATAGTTATATTTCTTTAATTTTATTTATTTATAACTTTATTCTTATTTATTTAATCCTCTTTATTATTTTATTATTCCAATTTTGTTATATTATCATATTCTTTGTTTTCATTTTAAATAAAATTTCAAATACTTTTTAATTTTGTAATATTTGTTGTTTCTATTTTTCTCTTTATATTTCTCATAATACTTTCATATCAAATATTTATTATTTATATATTCATTTCTCTTCATTATTGTCATAGATTTTTAGTTTTGTATCAATAATAATGAAACAATAAGAAAGATAAAAGAATAATAAATAATATAAAAGATATAAAAGTAATGTGAAATAGCTAATGAAGTAGTGATGAAAACATTGAAGATATAGAAAAACAAATGTATCTGATGAACAATATTTAAGAGAATAAAATAAATTCAAAAAAGAACAAAAATAAATAGAAAAAACAATAAACTGAAATTAAATTTATTTATTTTTAATTTCTCAACTAATAATTCAAAAATAATGATAAAATAAAACATAATAATTTTAAATTAATAACAATAAAACTATTCTATTTTTAATTCAAAATGTAAAAATAAGAAATAAGAAATAATTAATAGTTTATGAACAAATAAAACAAAAGTAAAATTAATAGTTTTAATTTAAAGATATAACTTACAAATAATAACACAATGGAAAACCAAGAAATAAGTAAAGCACTAACACTAGCAATTTCAGAACTTATTCGGTTAGAAAAATTTAAGGTAATGATAGAAAAGAAAATGGAAGAACATGAACAAAAAATAAACGAAATTGAAGAGATTGTTCAACAAACAAAGAACAATACAGAAATAGAAAACACAGTAAAAGAATATGAATTAAGAATCTGTGATTTAGAAACCAACTTAGAAATAGTACTAACAAAAAACAAAATGATAGAAAAGATTTCTAAAGTTATTCATGGTAGTGAAGAAGATATTCATGAACAATTAAGAAGAATAAAAGAAGAAAACGAAAAAACAAGCAAAGAACTTAAAGACCATGAAATTGAAATAGACAACAATGCATTAGATATAGAAGTACAGAGGTATTTAATAGAGAAAATTATGAAAAAAATGGACAATAACACAATTAATGAAGAAATTGTAAAAGAATTGATACAAGAAGAATTTACAAAGAAATATCTTCAGAAGAGAAAAGATGAAATAGAAAAGACTAAAAATGAAAACACTAAAACAACAGACAAAGCACCAATAAAACAAACAATGGATAATACATTAATAAACAATCTAATGAATGACACAACCGTCTCTCCAGATGAATTATTTATTCCTACGACTCAAATCAAACAACTTGAAGAATGGACAAATAGAAAAGTATCTAATACACTATTTGATTCAGATATTGATGATTGGAATAAGAATACATCAGTATTTAATCAAAGAATAATAAATAAAGAACATATAATAATTATTATTGAAGATACAGATGGAAATAAATTTGGAGGATATGTTAATGAAAAAATTGATAAAGTTGGTAATTGGGTAAATGATCCAAAATCATTTTTATTTTCAATAGAATCAAAAGGAAGAATACAAGGAATGATGAAATTTGATATTAAACAAGCACATTACGCATTTGCTTTGTGTAATCAATCAGTTGATGGTTTGTTTGAATTTGGATATGACATTTGTGTTTTTAAAGAAAATAATAAAACAAAATCATGGTGTGATCAACAGTCATTTTCATATAAAGGAATAACAAGTGCACTTTGTGGAAAACAATATCCAGAATATTTCACATCACAACGAATCATTGTAATTGAAATGAAATGATTTTTATTCATTATTGTTTATTTGAAATATAAATAAAAAACTAATAAATTAAGTATCAGTAGTTCTTGTTTTCTCTATTTCACATTGCTCAGGTGAGATTACATCATTCATTCTCTATTGAATAATTTGTTCATGAGGTACTTCTATATCTCTGTATTCACCTCCATCTCTACAGTATTTCATTAGGTCGTTCGTGTTTTTGGTTATTATATTTACCATTATTTCAAATGAAATTATGATATTTTGTTCTTTTATCATTCTTACTGACTCTTTATTGACTAATCAATTTATTTTTATTACTACTGGAATTACTTTCACTTTAGTTTTTAATTTGTGTTATTTTGAAATGGAGAATTCTATATATTTCAAGTTTGTTAGCAAATATCAGAATTATCTTCTTATCACATATTATTTTCATATCAATTATCATTTATTATTCTTGTTTATTTTATCTTCTATATAAATATTTGGTATTTTATAAAATATTCATTTTTATTAATTATTTTTTGATTCAATACAATGAACACTTCTTTATTTTCTGTTCCTATTTTGAATTTACTTATTTCATTTTTATTTAATATTAATTTCATTTTATTCTCTCTTGTTTTATTCTTCATTTCTTCATCATTTATTATATTTATTTTATATTTTAATTTAACACTTCTCCAAATATATTCACCTATTAAATCATGATTTTCAATTTGTACATTCTTATTTACAATATATTTTAATAATATATGTTCAATTGTTGATATTTTATCATTACAAATACTACACTATTTTAAATTATTATTTTATGTAATTAATGCTTTCTTAATCACTACAAATATACATTTTTTCTTACATTAATTTTAATTGTTTATAATAATTTCTTTTTATATTAATATTTGTCATTATTCTACTTGTTAATTTCATATCATTTTATTTTCAATTTATTTTATTAAATGAATATTTACATTATTTAATTTTAATTTATTAATATATATTTCATTAAATTTATTATTTAAATATTTTATTATTATAAATGGTTCATTCTTATTTTGTAACAATAAATATATTTCATTAATTTCATTTTTATTAATTCTTTTATCATATGTTTTATAAAATCACTTCCAAATTCAATTCTCATTCATTTTTATCATTTCTCTTATTTCATTATTTCAATTCATAATATATTAATAGTTCTTATTAATTCTAATTTATATTCATCT
>NW_001852885.1:0-1813 GCF_000209125.1 Entamoeba dispar SAW760
AATTGTTTAGTTTCATTCATGTGTCTTTTGTTTATTATTGATTTGAAGAAATGTTTATTGTTAATTTATTTTCTTTAAATAACAATAAAAGGTGTTTCTCTCTAAAATATTTGATAGTACAACCAAATTAATTTATTTTATTAATTTCAGAATACTATATACGGTTTTCATATATTTTATCATAAATCAATTAAATAAATGACATATTCATTTTATTGTTATGTGATTATTAATAAACATTGCATTATGATTATTAATTATCATTTCTTATTTCAATTTTAGTTTCTTCTTAATTATATTTTATTTACTTATAATTAAAAACACAAAGTAATAAATTGATTGTCATTCATTATATCCTATCTTTGTTCATAGTTTATTTTAAATTGATTGGTACTATTTATTCTTTTGATAATACTTCCTATTTCCAATATTTAATTTTGACTAAATTTATCAATATTATAAATATCATCAATAAATGATGATATAATGAATAGAATTATGTTTCTCAAATTAACTTATTATTGTAATCATTATTTGATAACATCATTAACTTGATTTGTATGTAAGTGATTGAATTTATAAACTATCATAAATTTACAATTTATTTATTTACAATAAAAACAATGTTATCGTTGTTTTAATAAAAATAATGAACAGTTTTAAAAATATTGGTTTTTCATCTAAGTTTCTATCAAGTGTTTATTATTCAAAATCAGAGTATCATAACTACATTAATAATTCCATATATAACAAATTCAAACATTTTATCTCCAACAATATTAAGTGTTTCTTAAAATTCTTTTTGAATTATTACCAAATGTTTTGGAATTGTTTATATTTAATTTTACTATCTACTTTTTCCAATCAATGTAAATAACATTCCCATTATTTCTTTTTTCTCTCTTTTCAGAAGGTTAGTTTTTATATTCACATAACCATCTTTTACTTATGTAATTTCTGCATCTGTCCTCTTCTTTAATTTTTTTATATGCAACATTAACTTTTTCTATTTCTTCAATATTGATAGGAAGTAAACAACGAACCATACTAGTAACAATTTGATTTCATTTTCTGACATGACATTATCATAATATTCATGTGGTTGTGAATCCACAAAATTAGTAAAACACCCTTTCGTGTTTTGTTGTTTCTTTAGCTAGTTTTATCATTTCTTTATAATATTTATTCTTTTTAATTTCTATGAATTTATTCATTGTCTTTTATAGGAAATTATTAGAATGTTTAATCCATACAATATATACATGTCATTTTAATCATTCTTTTAAGATTAGATGATCTAAGATAATTAAAATCTGAACAAATAACAATCCCTTGTATTTCTTTATGTTCTTTAATATAATCTACCATCTGACGAACAATTTCTTTTTCTATCATTAGAATTATTTAAATAAGGAGTACCAATAACAAATACATACTTCTATTACTTTCTCCATAACACTCCTTCGTCTCTTGTGCTATTGAATTAGGATTACTATTCACTTTAAAAACATTCTTCTTTAAAATGAAATAACCAAATGAACTTTTACAACTACCTGTTTCTCCAACCAAAAGTAATTTAGTTGATTTTCCTTCTTGTTCGGTCATTTATATTTGCTAGATATCAGTATTTTAAATATTACAATTAGGTTATTCAAAAAACACTTGGTTATAAATGATATTTGTAGTTTGTTTAATGTAAATAAATATTTATCGTATTTAAATGATAAATACCCCTTTGATATTTATAATATTTAGTATTGATTAAATTAGATATCAGTGATCATACTACATTTATGACATGAGAAAATATGAC
>NW_001852885.1:1913-3856 GCF_000209125.1 Entamoeba dispar SAW760
TTAACACATTCAATAATATTTTGAATATTTTCATTATATCAAAATTCTCAAACCATTAAGACCAGAAATAATACTACAAATACATCACTTCTATCATATTCTCCAGAACATTCATCAGCTTATTTTGTTTCTGATTGGGGTTTGCTGCTTACTTAGAAAACATCCTTTTTAAGGGTAAAATTACCTAATGAACTTTTACCTACACATGTTTCTCCAATTAAAAGTAGTTTAGTTTGTTTCAATCCTTTTATACTCATTGATAATAGTCAGATATTTTGATTTATTTAAATACCTTCAATATATGAAATGATGTTTGTTGTTTTATAAATAGAAATTGAATAAAAATAATCACAAATAAGAGTTTTATGATAAAACTATTTTATTTAAGTGTTAATTTGTTTTTATTGAAAACACAACACATAATTTATTGAAGTTTGTTTATTCTTCATTCATTATGTTAAAATATACCATAAATGAAATTTGATTTTGATAAGAAGTAAACTACCTAATAATTATAATTATTAAAAAATAATAATCCAATATTTAAATTTTTATAAATAATAAAAAGCAAAAGATAAAATTTGTAATAATTCTTATTTAAAATCTGATTTATTCACAACAAGAACACTTTTCCTTCTTTTTCAAAATAACAATCTCTTTATTTTCATTTTTATTAATTTCTTTATTCATAAAAATATTTCAGATTCAAATGATAATTAATTAAATAATTTTAATTTCAATAACAGATGTTCATCTCTTTCAATTTGATAATAGTTATGATAAAATGAATTGTTATAAAACAGATAAAATGAAATTAGTAACAATCATTTTTATTTTTCATGAAATGAATAAAATTCATATTGTGTTAAGTATGTTTAATAAAGTATTAAATTGTAATGATGAAAAGTAAAATGATGTAAATAAACCAGATATTAATCATTGGAATGATTTATTTTATTTTTAATAATAATTCATAACTTCATCTGATTATAATCTATATAATACTTTTGGATATCAGTTATTTTGACTATCTTATTGTTTATTATTAAATTCAATTAATCTTCTTTAAATTATATTTTCAACTTTTATAATTTATATTATATTCACAATCATATTTGTTCATAATATAAAAACATGTTACAATTTCAGATATTGACATTTCTTAATCTATAAAAATATAGAAAATGAAGATGTGATGTATTTCATTTATTTAAAATAATTTTATTAACCTTGTTATTTAAAATAAAATAAATTGTTTGAAGAAATAACTCAACAAAAAGAATAATAATAATAAATCAATTTAAATAATAAAATAAACAACAAAAGTGAACTGATGTCATTATTAAAAACACAATGATAAATTGATTAAAATATTCAATTATTTTGATTTATTTCTTTTTGTTTATAATTATTACTTTATTTTGATTGTTATTATAAAATTATTTTAATTTAAATTGTTAAATTTCATTCTTTTTCTTATTATATTTCCTTTATACATTTAAATTATGTTCATTGATAATTATAACTTTCTTTTATTCATTCTTTATTATTCTTTATTATTGATCTTTATATTATATTGTTGTAAAATCATTTAATTGATAATTTATATTATCTATTAATTCTCTTGACCTTATATGATTATTTCTTCTTTTTATCTTTTATTATATGTATTTCACATATATTATCTTTTATTTCTATTTATTTGAATTCTCTTGAATTACTTTCTTTGTTTATTCTTATTCAATACATCTTTCTATTTGTTCTTATTTCTACTCTTCTTTTATTCTTAATGTATCAAATATTCTTGTGTTTCTATTTCTTATTTTTAATTATCTATTCATTTGTATAATTTCTTATTCATTTTCTCCATTATTATTAGTATAACATTGATTTATTGTTAATTCTTCATTATCATTTATTCTATTTCTTTTCATTTTATAACT
>NW_001852885.1:3956-17314 GCF_000209125.1 Entamoeba dispar SAW760
TACATCAAAGTATTTTAATGACACTAAAGTTTTTATTGAAGTATTTCATATTTATAATAAAGGTGATGAAATATTTGATGAAGGAAGAATACTTAAATAAACACCATGGTTTTATGTTAATTATTCAACATATTTAAAAGAAAAAGAGGGATGGGATGTACAAAATAATATAGAATATAAAACCAGATTTGTAAAGCTTAATCGTTCATTATTGAATAACCTTCTTCAGTTTAAAATAAAATAATAGTTCGATAGAGTCAATTACCAACTTGAAGAATTTGTTCCCCAATTATGCCATTTATCACAACAAATATCTTCCATTTCATTCTCATGACACAAACTTCCAATCATACAGAGAGACGTGTCAATACTATGACAAGAGAAACCCCCTTCATAACAAGGGATTGACATTTGAAGTCCACCATCTTCTCCTAATGCGGCAATCGGATCTCTTTCAGGAACAACAGCTCTTGCAAGTACTGAAACATCTTTTTTCTTTAATCCGAAGTTTTTTGACGCTAAATAAGTACCAGGAGGAGATATTCCAAAACTCATTAATCCAAACTCACTTCCAAGAATATTTGCTATTCCACCTCCAAGTGAATGTCCAGCAAGAACAACACTGTATTTTATTGTGTCTTTCAGTTCTTCTTCAACAACATTTCTTGCAGTATTGATAAGATATAACTCACTTCCTGGTAATGCATTTGTACCAAAGTAAGACAAAAAGTTACTGATCTTTAAAAGAGTTTTTTTCGTAAAACATGGAAATATTGCAACGGATAAACTTGGAAATATAGACTCTGAAAATAGTTGAACGTCATAAAGAAAATCAGGAGTTGTTTGTGACCCTCTGAATGTTATTACTTTAGTAGGTGTTCCGTTTACTGTTTTAGTTCCTACTGCATAATGTAATAAATCTTTAACACGTACATCAACTGTCCATCCTTTCTTGCTTAGATTAATATTAGTTGTATTGTATATGTTTGGTTTTGGACAACGTGATGAACCGCTTGAAGAAGATGAATCACTTGAAGAAGATGATTTTTCAGTAGCCTTGGCTTTTGACATTATACAAAAATAAGCATATTCTATTGGAGTAATACCATAAGAATCAACAGAACATAAATGAGAATGACTACGAACCTCGTTGGTTAATGGAGATGGGGCTTTATGTGTAAAATAGCTATTGGCATAATCAAACTCATCATAGAAATAATCCATTCCTTCTTCTAAGTTAGAATATTCTTGAATACTTTTTTTTGAATTATTTGAATATTTTGATATTTTGTTGGAAAAAATAGGGGTAAAGATTATTATGAAAATAACCATAACAATATACATAATAGCTATTAGCAACGTGGAATATTCGAAATTAAATCCAAACAAACCAACTTTTTCTTTTGTTTTTGAAGTAGTGAGAGTGCCTGTAAGAGTACCAGTCCCACTTCTTGAAGCACTAACAGTAACAGCACCTGTAAGAGTATCAGTATTACTTGTAATAATGCCTGTTAGATTACTTGTAAGAGTATCAGTATTATTATCTGTAAAATTAATTGTAAGAGTGCCAGTTGTATTATTAGTATTATTAGTATTATTAGTATTATTAGTATGATTAGTATCAGTATTATTATCTGTAAAATTAATTGTAAGAGTGCCAGTTGTATTATTAGTATTAGTAGTATTTGTGCTTTTTTGTTTTGAATTTTCTAAATCTTCTCTTAATTCTTTTATACAAGAAATTAATCCAACAAAAACGATTGAACCAACAACAAATAAAATCCAATACCCAGCCATATGATTTGAAATGCCATGTGCGTCTTTAGTCATAAATCCTAAACAAATAATAAATAATATAAATAGGACGAGTTGTAAGAAAAAAATAATGGCATAAAAAAATATGTAAGGCGTAAATTTCCATTCATCTCCTTCTTCACATAAGTTAAACCATAAAACCACCTTTTTAATTAACTTTAAAAAACAAGAAAGAAGTGGAAGAAAATAAGGAAGAACTGACAATACGTAGAGAGCTATATCTTTCCAGCCTGAAAGACTTAGCTCATTTTTGCTTTTTTTAATTTGAAGTATTAAATCAAATACTATTTTGACAATAAGCATAAGGATTAATACAACAGACCCAACGGTTAAATATGATATACCGAGAAAATCAATAAAATGCTCTTTTTTATAATCTTCCTTATTACTTGCTTTTTTATGTTTTCCTTCTTTACATAGACACCAAATAAGTCCAACTAGGAAACTCAAAAGGATAATAATTACTACTACAAGACAAATACGGAAAAATTTCTTCTTTACAAACTTAAGAACATTGTAAAACTTATTTTCTTGTCCGCTAGTAATTTTTTTGTTATTACTTTCAAAATTAAGAGTTATATTTAAATCTTCAATATTTTCATCAGTGGATTTTCGTTCTTTTAATTCTATTCCATTTTCATCAGTGGGTTTTTGTTTTTTTAATTCTATTCCATTTTCACCACTTCCTTTATTCTTCTTTTTAGTGGTATCATTGCTTTCTTTTTCAAAACACCTATTTACTAATGAAACAAAATTCATAAAAAAAGAAGACATATATCCTATTGCAAATAAAACGAAAAGATATATTGTTTTCACTAACAGAATAGAACCGTAAATTAAAACAACTATGTTGGCAACTCTGTCGAAGGACCAAGCTTTTTCAACCACTATATGTTCAACAGAAATAAAAAATATTACTAATATTCCAACTAAAATCATTGTTATAAAGAAAAATAATTGTACAAAACAACCACTTATTAAAACCATTATTGCTTTAAGAAATGATAAGGTAAATGCTTTCCCATAATTTATTAGAGTATCTGTAAATTTACTACAATCCATAAGAATATTGGAACTTTTAGGTTGTGAATTTTTTTATATATACCCTAGTATTTAACATCATTGAACTTTTTATAATTTCAAGTTATCTGTTTGAAAATGAAAATACTTTTCGGTTTTTATTTAGTTACATACAAATAAGTTAATGGTAGTTTTTCATTTAAACCATCATCTTATTTTTATCCGGTAACACCAAAAATAAATTTAAAGTACTTCATTTTATTTTTAGTGTTAATGAAAAATGTAAGTTATAGTATCTAATAGATTGTTTTTTGATAAGATATTTATAAAAAAAATTATTCATTTATTTACATTTATTGAGAACTAAAATCAAACCAATAAAATAATAATAACATCTGGTTTATGTCAAATAATCAAACTTTGACTAATAAATCAAATTATTCTGCACATAATTAAGCAAAAGTAGTTAATTAAGTATTAATAGAATTTGTATTTATTATTTGTTACTCAGTGAAAACTAATCTCATTAATAAGTCTTCGTCATGTAGTTCAAAAACATATGTTTGGTTGTGGTAGAAACAGTGTTCCATGACGTCCATCATGTTTTTAATTACATGGTTTTTGATTTCTTTAGTGATGTCATTTTCGATTTTTAATTGTTTAATTATTTTAATACTTTCAGCATTTACTACCCCATTAATCAAAATTACTACTGCAATTATTTTGACATCCTTTAATTTCTCTATTTTCATTACCATATTTTTTAATTCTTTATACATATTTCTTTTCTTCAAATACCCTCCATTAATATTATGATCTGCCACAATAGTCATATCAAATATTAGACCAGTTTTATTCTTTTTATCTAGTACATATATTTGGTATTTTATGATATTATCATTCACTTTTTGGTATTATTTGTTTGTTCAATATCATAGTGATGTCATTGTATTGGAACACTGTTTCATATGGGGGTTTCTTATATTGTTTATTTCCTGTGTATTTTCTTATTATCCCATATGATGATGCCAATATGGTCATGTTTCTCAATTTGTGATTTCTTATGACCAATACAAGATAATAGAATGTGTTCTACTGTGGATATCTTGTATTTACAAAGTGGGCAGTATTTTAATCTTTCATTTTTTAATATTTTTGCTTTCCTGTACTCACTAAATATTGCTCCATCTTGTATTTTAGTTAATTGGAGAAATATATTTTTCTTTATATTGATGGACTTCCATGCATTTATTGTAGTAGTTTTATCTACAAATTTTGACTCGAACCATCTTCTAAAATGTCCACTTGTTTGATGGGACTTCCATTTTTTGATGTATTTGTTGGTCATTAATTTCTTTATTTTTTCTACTACTTCTTTTTTATTTTCAATCCCTTCATTTATTATTTCTTCTATTTGAGTCTCTGGGATTTTATGACTTAGTGCTTTTTTAATTCTATTCCATATTCCTTTCTTGGAATACCATCTATCTATTATGTTATTTCCTATTTCACTCTTGTACATTAGTACATTACTGTTCTATTTATTTCATTAACATATTCGTCAATTAGTATAATTATTAATCATTCACCAATTTCATTTATATTGACATATAGACGGTCTTTGGAGTTACCGGCACCAATGTATTTTGCCTTTCTTAAATATTTTCTTATCTCCAAATCCATTCTATCTAGGTCAGTTACCTTCCAATTTACTACTGATACTGAATATCTGAAGATGGGTATTACTTCAATATTAATTCTTGTAATATATCTTCTATTACTACTTTCATCAGTATTTATTTCTTCCATTTTCTTCATCATCTTTTATTTGATGATTTTACAATTGAATATATCATTAATTTCATCTGACTGTCATACTCCTAAATATTTATACAAGTCCTCTCCTTCAATTATTGGGATGTTTTGCATTCAATCTGCTATTTTATTAATGTTCTTTAATACCATTCCTGATTTATTTTCATTTCTATCCCTATTCCACTTATTATTTCTTTAATTTCATTGTGGATTGTTCCCATCTCTTCATTACCTTGTGTCATTATTCTCAATTCATCCATATACAATGTATGGTTTGATTTTGTGAACTTCTCTTCTATGATTTGAGAAATTATATTCATTTGGATGATGAAGAGTAGAGGGGATAAGGAATCACATTGTAAAATTCATCAATTTAATACATCCTAGATATTCATTATATTTATGTCATATGAATATCTTCAATCTGTTCATCATACTTTCTACAATGTCTATGATGACACCCTCTACATTAAAATATTTAAGTGTTTCTATTACCTATTCATGATTTACTGATTCATATGCTTTCTTAATGTCATAATATGACTCTACATATTTTGTGTATTTTTCTTCTTTTTGCTGCTTTAACATATAACTATTAATTAATCCTTCTTTAGCAGCAAGAGATTGCAGTTTACATCCCAATTGATTTTTACTAATTTTTAATGATTCACTATTCATGTTAATTCTATTGTGAATCTTCTCTTTCAATATGGAGGTAAATACTTTCATTCTTACATTTGTACAACTGATAGGACGATAATTAGTGACATCGTTCATATCACCTCATTTGTTGATTAATATAGTTCTTCCACTTACCATGTCTAGGGGGATGTTTTCTGGGAAGTTTAACCATTCATTGAAGATATTAAGAATGGAATCTCTTTGATGATGACATTCTCTTCCAATAATACAAATATATAGTGTCAATACCTGGTGCTTTCCAATTACTTATTTTCATCAGGCTTAGATTTAGTTCATCCAATGTGATGATGACACTATCATAATTTCTGTATCTTTCATTCCACGAGGTGATTTGTTTTATTTTCAAATGTTCTTTATTTAATATCACCTGTGTTTCATATAATGATTTCCAATATTCTAAAATAATATCGTTATTTGGGTATATTTCATTTTGTGTTTCTTCTTTATTTTAATTTTGTTATTAGAATCAAACATGATTTTATTTGTATTGATTCTGACCCTTTCATTCTTATTAAATTTAATTCTTTCTTTAATCATTGTCATCATATATTTTATGTACTTTATTCTTTCTTGTGCTTTCATTTTAATTTCATCTGCATCTTGTTCCTTTAATCTCATGATGCATTTTATTCTGTACTGTTCCATTGATTAGATCTTCTAATCTATTTATTTTCATTAGGATTTCTTTTACTTCATCAAATTTATCTCATTTAAATTTATTTTGGAGATAATAGTACATACACATTGAAATCATTTTCATATCTTCTTGTAGATTTTCTATTCTCCTGACCATACCCTTTTATTATTTATTTCTCTTATTAATTTATCTGTTTCTTTCATTTTCCAGTAGTAATTAATATTTACACATTTATCTATTTTCATTTCTTTAACTTGATTGATGATAGAGTTAAGATATTCATCATCAATATCAATAGTGTTATTTTTTATGATAATGTTTTTTATTATTGGATTGCACTCTACTTTCCCTTCTATGATGGAGTTCACTTTCATTTTAATATATATTTTAGTTGTTTATTTTATTTTATGTGATATTTTAATAATATTAATGTATTCTTTATCATTATTTACATTAATGTTTATTACTTTTATTATATTTTCTATTTGTTCCCATCTTATTTTCTTATTTAATTTCTTATTTAACAAATTAATTGCAAAACAATACAACACATCAATTAAAATTCTATTTGTTTGATTTATTGTGTTTTCTTCTCTTCTTGACTGATTATCATTTCTTGTTTTTTGATACTCAGTGTTTTGCTCTCTTCTTCTTCTATTTCCAGAATTGTCTTTTTCATAGTTGTAGTTTGGTTCATTTGTATTGTCCCAGATGATGATGTTCTCAGTATTTGTTGTGTATTTATCATTAATATCATTGTTTTCTTCTTCTCCAGTTCCTTCTGGGATAAAAAATTTTCGATACTTTCTTGTTGTTTTGATATTATTTGATTTTGTTCTTCATTTTCTCTTTGTGTGTGGTCTAATTCTTCTTTTGTTTTTTCTGCAATCTCATAGTTTTGAATCGCACTTTTTTGATATACAGAGATTTGATTTTATTTATCTCTTATGTTCTTCAACAGCTTAGCACTCTTCTCCAGCTCACCACCTTTAAGGACTTCGTCCTTCTTCAGCTTCTCATAGCTAGCTCGGAGGGTTCGGATGATTTTATCCTTACCTCCTAATTTAATGTTCCTTCTACCATTTGTTTCATTTATTTTTCATTGTAATGAATTATTTTATTATTTTAATTTAGAGTTTTCTTATTTCATTACATGTGTTTTGAATATTGTTTATTTGTGTTTGAATCTTTTCTATTTCTTCTTCAAACTCTTTCCTGACTGTTTCTCGTGCTTTTTGAATTATTTCTTCTGAAATGGTTCGTTCTTATTCATTCTTTTTTGTTTGGTATTATTTAATAATTTCTTCTAATTCTTTGATTTTATTTTAAAGTGTGTTAATTTCTTCTTTGTTGCCTTCTTCTTCCATTTTCTCTTCTTTATCTTGTGTTTTCCTTTTATTTTCTTTTTCATTTATTATTATTGCAGCTTTACATCTATCGTTCATTTCTTTGATTCGATTTTTGTTTTTGATTTCTTCTTCGATTGTTTTAATATCTTCACTTTTCCATTCTTTTGTTTTATCTTTGATTTCTTCTTTGTTTTTCTCTAGTGTTTTCTTCTTTCTTATTGAATATACTTCTTGGACAATATTATACCATTTCTTTTCTTTACCTTCATACTTTTTAAGTATTTCTGAATATTCTCCTTTTTCCCATTTTCTTGTTATTCTTTTAATTTTCTTTTGAATTTCATTTGTTGTTAATAATTTAGATTTGTTATTTGTATAATGTTTATTATCATTATATTTACATTGTTTCTTATTTGTTTTTATTTGTGTTCTTCTTTTTCTATTCACTTTTTTCTTGTTATTTTTTTTATCATAATTATTATACATTTCATTGTTATTTCATTCATTCTTTTCATTGAACTTGAATACCTGTTTGTTGATTGATGTTCTTTACAAGACTCTGTGGCATTACTCAATAAGTATGGCAACAAATATGATGTATATTTTGCATTGATATAAGGATCCAACTAATTTTCATATAATTAATTAAATAAGATTTTTTACATACTCCAAAAGAAATAAAGAAAAAGAAATATGAGAAAAACCAATTAATTAAAGTAAAAATGGAAGAATAATACTGAAAGTAGCAATTGAGAGGAATGAAACAAAGCCATTAGTATTTGATCCGTCATCATAAATACCACATTGTTGCCATGTACCATCATTACAAACATTACATTTCCATTCTTGATCACGATCAGTTATTTCATTTTTACTACAGTTCTTATTTGGATAAGAATTTAAAGTCATTGAATTATTATATATTTCATAATTCCAATAACCATCATCTTCTTCAAAACAATTACTAGTGTAATAAATCCTAACTGTATTATCTTTGTAAGCACAGTCATGGTCTTCTTGTCCTCCTTCAAATCCAATATAATTTGGTAATGTTTTAATTTCACCGTTACAAACAAGTGTCTCATCGCACATATCCTTTTTAAAATCTTCATCATTTAATTCATATGTTTTTGTGTCTTTGTTTCCTTTACACTCAGGTGAATCATTGTAATATTCTACTGTTATTGTTTTTCCATTGTTTATTAGATATTTTGATTCATCATCTCTAAGAAAATAACATTTGTTAAATTCTAATCCAATAAATAAGCTGTTTCTTCATTGACTCCTTTTACTATTTCAATAACTAATTGTTCTGTTGATAAGACAACAGTAAATAAAACAATGAAACAAATAAATTTCATTTTTAATATATTTATGAGTTATTCTCTTTCTTCTCATTAAATATCTCATTTTGTATTTTTTTCTTTACCCCGTTCGTTTCTTTCATTCACATTTCTTCTTCATTCCCTCATTTCCTTGTCTTATTTTTATCTTTTTTGTTCTTTTTTTATTTTGAAATAACAAATCCCTCTTTTATTATTTCTTTGTTGTTTAAAAATCTTCTATTATCATTTAAATCACAATTAATAACTAACTTTTTCATACTAACGTTCAGTAATTTTTTATTCAATTTGAGTTTAAATTCAAATATTTTTTTATGTAAAATAAGTTCTAATCGAATGATAACTCTGAACAAAAATACTCATAACGTTTTCAATTAATTAGTTTTTAATAAATAAAATTATTACAAAGATAGATTTATTATTTTTTATTCATTTGGAATGATTAAAATAGTTAATTGAAAAAAAGATTTTATGAATACATGTAGTTTTATTATAGCGTGCTACAGCACAATTAAATTGACTCCATCGAATTATTTAAGAATACAGTAGGTGAAGTAGGAAGTGGTAGGTAAGTAAGGTGTCGTTTTTGTTAATATAATTAATAAATGTAGTTTTCCTTCTTTTCTTTATTATTCTTTTAAATTATTTTACTATATTATTTTACTATATCATTTTTTTCAATTAAAAAATAAAAAGAATTGAACTGTATTCATTTATTCTTTCTTTATTTCTTATTCTTTTATTCTCTTTACCTTAATTTGTACGGTTAGTTTAAATTACTTATTAATAAAATGCAATTTCATTTAATGTATTTTATATTATTAATGCAAATAGTATTTCTTTAGGGTAGTATGTGATAAGTTGTGATGTTAAGAGAATTGAATGTCATAAATTTAACAATTTATTACAAAACCATGACCAAGAGAACTATCATTGATATAAATATAATTCATGATTATACTATTGCCATTACTGATATTAATTGTTTATTATTCTGATAAGTGTAATTACATTTATTACCATTATCATTAATTTGCATTTCATCATTGTTAAATAATAATTTAGATTGAAAGACATAACAAAGTGTGACAAAACAATGTCAGTATTAACAATCTTATTAAAACTAAGACTTATTTTTTGTATATCATCTGATACAAATATTATGCCAATATTCGGTGTGTTATAGTAAATATTTTTGATAACCCACATTTAACTCAATAGTTAATTAATTCTTTAATTTAAATGAACATAATTTTGACCATTCATTACAACAATTAAACAAATCATAAGTGAATGGACATTTAATGAGATTTCACTAATATTAAATCTTTGATTATTATTCAAAATATTAAATAACAAAATATAATGAATAGCAAAATAAATAAAAAAGAGAATATTCTAATTATAAAAATAAAATAAAATAAAAATAAAAATATAATAATAGAATTGTTTTCTAAGTTCTTTTTATTTTATTTTTTTGTTCATTCATTATTAATTTATCAATTCTTCATGTATTTATATCTCAAAGCACTTTCTTTAAACATCATTTAACTTTTATCAAAAACAACTAAAATTAGAAATTCAATTAAACAAAACATCTAAACATTAATAATGAGTATAGAAGGATTGAAACAAACTAAATTACTTTTAATTGGAGAAATAGGTGATGGTAAAAGTTCATTAGGTAATTTTATTTTAAAGAAGAATGTTTTTAAAGTAAGTGATAGTGATGAATCGAGTACAAAATACACTGGTGGATATTTTGGAGAAGGTGATAGAAATGATGTATTTGTTGTTGATACTCCTTGTCTTATTGATGGTAGTGGATTTAATAATAAAAATATTCAAAATATTATTGAATGTGTTAAAAACACAAGATTACAAGGAATTGTATTAACAATGAATTATAATGTAAAAAGATATTGTGATAATCTTAAATATATTGTTAAAGTTATATCTGATACTTTCCCAATAAAAGATATTTGGAAACATGTATGTATTGTATGGACTAAATGTTATAACTGTTATTCACAAAATCAAATTGAAAAAGATAAAATTGAGAAAAAAGAATTTAAAGAAGAAATGATTGAATTTATTAAACAAACAAATAAAATAAATGAAAATATTGATATTCCAATGTATTATGTAGATTCACAACCAGAAGAAGATAATGATAATACAAGATCAGAAGAAGAAATAATAAAATTAATCAAATGGGCAAGAGGATTACCATCAATTGATAAAGAAGAAATAAATAAATTAATAAATGGATACAAAGAAATTATTTATGAAGAAAAAGAAGAACGTGAAACAATAGAAGAAACAATACTTAAGAGAACATATAAAATAACAAAATATATAAGATGTAAGAAAGTAAAGAATAGTGGAGAAGTTATTTATGGTGAAAGTACTGAAATTTGTAGTAGAATTATAACAGAAAACAAATATAATAAAGAACCATCAGAATGTGTAGTGATGTAACTGAAGAAACAATAACACTAATTCAGTATTTAGTTAATTGAAATAAAATACAAAAATCAAATGAATTAAATTTCATTATGGTTAATTTAAATAAAAAACAAAGAAATAGATAATAAGAAATAAAATAAACATAAATAAAAGAAAGAATAAAATTCAAATGAATAAAGAAGAATGAGATGAATAAAGAAGTAAAATAAAGAATATAATAAAATAAACAAAGAAAATATAAACAAAGATAAAGAAAATGAATAAATAAAAGAATATGATTAAATTAATTTAATATAAAATTAATTTAAAAATGAAATAAATATAATTTATTATTTTATTAAATTATTGATATTTTATGATGAATATCATAAATACATTATTAAATTATTTATTAATACATTTATTAGTTAAATAATTGATGAAATAATATTAATATTGTATAATAAAATAAATGAATTAACAATTAATAGTTAATTTATATTTAATTTTATATTATATTATATTTCATTTATTAATATGATGTAAATTAACAATTTATATTATTTTATATTGATATTAGATTATCATAATCAATCATATTCATTGATATTAATAATTATATTTTAGAATGATGAAAATCAAATAAAAATAACATCAATAATAAATAATATATGATAATAAAGATATACATTGTTTTATTTAATATATTATGGATAAATATAAATTACAATCATTCATAAATTATGAAAATATATGAAAATCAACATATGAATATAAAATAATATCAATAATTATATAATAATTATATAATAATCATATAATGAAAATATAAATTAAATTCTATGATATACAATTAATATGAATATATTAAATATAAATTATAACAACTAATGTTTATTATGATTTAAAATTAATTATATATTAAACAAAAGAAATAAATAATGTTTAAATATAAATATAATTTGAACATTGAAAATATGATGATAAATAAATTGAATATCAAAGTATTTATTATATTTAATTTTATTTTAAATATCAGAATATCATCTTAATTGTATTCATTTAAAAATAAATATTTCATTATAATATATTAATCATATAAAATATGTCATTATCATTCATAAATAAATAATAATATAACATTTATATTATTATTAATATGAAATATTAATATTTCATCAATAATTATAATAAATAATAAATTCAAATAATAAAGTGTTAATAATAAAATAAATCAAAACAATAAACAAAATAAATAAAAAATGAATAAAATAAAATCACTATAAAATAAGAAATGATATAAGTAATTTATATTCATTATATTTATTTATATTATTTCATTATTATCCTATTCTTTATTTAAATAAATCAAATAATGTGAATAATTTTATTATTATTAATTATTGTATTAATATCATTATTATTGATTATTTCTTCTTGATTCTTTTATTTATTATTTATTATTTTATTTATTTATATTCTTTCATTCTATTATTTTATTGTATTTTCAATATTATTTGATTATTGTAATATTTATTATTTTATTTCTTTATCTTCATGTTTATATTATTCTCTTTTATTACTTCTTCTTATTAAAATATTTCATATCAATATTATTTGAATATTATTATGATATATATTAACAATGATATACAACATTTAAATGAAATATTCTTAATTTATGAATAAATTTAAATAATAATTATGTTAATATTGTATCCATTTTATAAATTTATCATATTAATATTTCATATCATTCTCATTTATAACTATTGTTTGTGATTTTAATTTATCAAATTATTTCATTTATTTACTAACTCTGTTATTTGAAATCATTTTAATTTCATTTATAAGAATTACAAGATTTAATGATTAAAATATTGAATAGATATATTAAATAAATTATTGTAATGAAATTAAATGAAATTATAGAAAATGAATATTAAAAATATTTCATTATCATTTTATTATTAATTAATATTGAATTGGAAATGATGTTATTCAAATTAAGATTAAATGATTTAATTATTTGTTTTATTCATTCTTCTATTCATTATTCATTCTTTAAATTAAATTCATTCTTATGAATATTTTATTAACAAATTAAATCAATTTCAAAAAGATATCATTGTTATGATATTAAGAATATATCAAATTAAAAATATGAAATATAGAATAATAAGTATGTGTTTATTGATTATTGTAAAACATTATTTATTAATTCGTGTG
>NW_001852884.1:0-1781 GCF_000209125.1 Entamoeba dispar SAW760
TTATTTTATTTAAAGATTCATATTTAGAATATAGTATTTTAAATAAAATAGATTAATTATGATATTATTTGGATATTTATTCATTTCATTAATTTTTTGTTAGTTGTAATTTTTTCATTTCCAGTATGTATATTTATTTCATATATTTTCATCAATAAATATTTATATTTATTTTCTTATGTTATTTGTTGATATTATTTAATATATTTTATGGCATTATTATGTTCTAATATATACTAATAATACTTTTTCTTTTATCTACATGAAAATACTTGAATATAATTATAAAATTTTTTATTTTTATTTTCTGTATCTTCTTCTTGATTTATATTTATTTTTAAATTACCTCTATACATTATTTTATTTATTAGTTCTTTATTTATTTTAATTTCATTTTATAAATTCATCTATTTTATTTATTATTTGATTAATGCAAATACAGTCAATAATGGTGACTTTGTGTCTCATTGTATTATCAAATTTTTTATTTGAATTTCACAGGGAACCAAAATAAGCGAAGAAAGTATGCATTTAAATAAATTGCTCAAATGAAAATGGTGTAATATATTTTTTGAATATTAGATTATTCTGTTTTCTATTATTTTCTCTTAAAATTATAAAATATAAAATAAAATAAAAAGTAGGTAAAATACCAATTCTATATCAATCAGTTGACATTTTGTAACTTCTTGTTGTATTGAGTATGATGTATATTGATTTGTTGAGTATATTCATTCATAATTCTGTTCTTTTTATATTATTCTTTATTTCATTTACCATCAATTCTATTTTAATGTGAAAATATCATTATGAAAAGTAATAAAAAAGAATATATGTTAATTCAAATTTATAATGTTAGTTATGAATAACAATGATTACATAAATATGAATATCAATCTTATTGTTATTAATTTGTAAATATGTTCTATTTCATTTATCATATTGATGAGATGTCATAATGACATGTTAATAGATGTTATTATTTATTTATTTAAATGATATATTTATTGATATGAAAATTAAATTATATCAGAGATGATTATCAATGATGAATGATGATAATATACAATGTAAATTATTTATATTATCATATCAAACAAGAATTAAATGATAAAACAAATAAAAAGATAATAAATAACAAGTTTCAATGAAATGATGAATTGATAATAACAAATTGAATAATTTAAACATCAACACAATAATACAGAATGAAGAATGACTATTTAATATGTATTATAAATTAAACAATTATAAATAATAATAATGAATTTAATGTTCATCTTCAACTTTCATTCATGATAATAACTCATTAATTTTATCATTAATCATTATATTTATTTTCTTATTATTTTCTTTATTCTTTCATTTATCATTTATCATTTTATATTTATTTTATTTCAATTCCATCAACAGATATATTCATTTAATACAGAAATCGAAGTAGAAAGATATAACTAATAATTTACAAATATGTTATTCTCATATTTAATCACAAATATTTTCATCTAATAATATTATCTACTATTTTTTATCTTTTAATCATTTAACAATAAGTATTTTGCATTATGATAATTCATTTCAATGATCTATCAAACATAAACACCATGTTTTAAACAAACAATGAAGACATTCATTACATTTAGACAACAATTATGAAATAATGAACAATATCACAAATCATTATAATAATATAATGATGAGTACGATGAAATGCATAATTTCGTGACTAAAATAGATATATACAAATATATTAATCAATTATATATAATAAAATAATATAT
>NW_001852883.1:0-8571 GCF_000209125.1 Entamoeba dispar SAW760
TATTGAAGAAGATAATGTGAAGAAAGAATGTCATCAATTCATTCACATAATTCTATCACTAAAATATCTCAAAATGAAATATATATTAATGAAATACATGAATATGATAGTATATTAACAGAAGATGAATTTGAAAAGATAATGAAAACATTTAATGTTCCACAAAAATGTATGTTATGATGAATATCAAAGAATAATAATATATATCAATTACCATATAATATTAAAGAAATAGAAACAATTATATTCCCATTTTCATCAAAAAATAAATATTGATTAATAGCATATGTTAATAAAATTAATATAATAGGAAAAGAAAGAAAAGAATGTGTAGTACATATTAAATATGGAAATGATAAATATCCAGTGTTTATGAGATGAATGAATAAACAATTAATGAAAGTATTAGAATTAACAAATGAACCAATAATTTATTCTATAAAAATTGATGAATGTATTGGACAATTAAAACATAATGGTTATATAACACTTTTCTTAATAGAATCTTTCTTAATGAAAAGAAAAGAAGATGATATAACAAGACAATCAAAGAATCTGAGAATATATTTCAATAGAAAAAATGATAAAATCATTCAAATGTTATAAAAATTAATCTTAATTAATTTTAATAACAACAAATATCTTTTTTAAAAGTAAAATAATATGAATAAATAAAAGTACAATATGTTATAGAAGTAAAATAATTTAATGTAAATTAATTTGTTCTAATTTTTAAACTGATATTTTTAGTATGAAAATATCAATCAAATTATTTAAATTATCAAATATGTTTTCAATATAAAATTTATTCAGAATGTATATGTTAAAATTTATTATATTTTTAAACTAACATAAATCTAAATCCATTATTTGTCATCATATCATATTTTGCACTAATAAAAATCTATCAAGTATTCTCTTTTCAAATTATTCTATCTTCGAACAACTGAAGTGAATATTCATTAGATTTTTCAATAATTCTTGTAAATATGAAGAAATATTAAAAAATTATTTATATTGTATAAAATTTTTTGAACAAAAATAATCAAAAAACAATTATGGCAAATTATTTTCTAATTTGAATAATTTACCATAATTGTTTTTGATTGTATATAGAATTGTTCTATTACCATTTCTATTGTTCTTTCATCAAAAATATAATTCTTCAAGTGTTTGGTATTCCTTTAATTTTTTATTAATATTGATAATTTAAATAATAATAATAATCAAAAACAAATAAAAAGTAGATAATTAAATGTTAATAATTTTATATTGTTCATTATTCAATGTAGATTATTTGTTTTAATATTGTATTTTCATTATTTATTAGTTTATTCTTTGATTTTAGTTGTTGAATTATGATAATTTCATTTTCTCATTTATTTGATATGGAAATAAAGTATTTGAACATCAATTATTTAAATATTCATTATTTAAGTTATTATCTGATTTTAATGTCTATTAAAATTCTTCTTTATTTTCTTATTTTAAGGAGAGTATATACTTATTACTGTATTACTATGAGTTAATATTCTTTTTAGAATCAACCACCAAACCCTTTTCTTTGATAATCTTATATTATCATTTATACTTGTATCATATAAGTAATAATAACATCTTTATAAATACCCATTCGTTTATTATCAATGATATCTATCATTGTAATTAATAATCACTGTTATTCTTACAATATTGATTATGATGTTTTTCTAACTAAATACAACATTATAATCAGTCCATAACTGGGGGAATCGAAGGATGGAAATATTTTAGGGAAGTGTGTGTTGTCTCTGACGTGCTACCTTCGAATCAATAATGAATAAAATATAAAATAAAATGAAATATTTAATAATTATGAATTTATTAAAAATAAAAATAATTATCATTTTATTTTATTTCTTATTATTTATTGTTTTTCATAACAAATATCAATTAATAAAAATAGAATGATGATAAAATAATAAAAAAAAGAAATTAAAATATAAAAATAAAAGAACTAATAAAAACAACTAATAAATAAACAATCAATAATGAAATTAGGATATAATGAAATAATGATAACATCAAAGTATTTTAATGATATTAAAGATTTTATTAATTTAGAAATAGGAATTAAAAGATTTAGAGGAAATATTGAACGATTTCATTTTAATCCAATTCCATTAGATGAATATTCAAGAAAGTTCTTTCCTAATATTGAAACATTCCATGTTTATGGATATGATGATGAAATATTTAATGATGGAAAAATATTTAAATATGTAATATGGTATTTAGTAAGTTATTCAAAATATTTAAAAGAGAAAGAACAAGGAAATATCTGTAAAAATATAGAATATACAGAAGAAGATAGATGGAAATATGGAAATACAATACCATCAGAAGTTAAATCACTTGGAGCTTGGTGTTTTAATAGGTGTAAATCATTAACAACAATTAATATACCAACAACAATTAGTAAATTAGGATTTAATTGTTTTAAAGGATGTACATTATTAAAATCAATTGATATACCAACATCAATTACTAAAATAGGATTTAATTGTTTTGAAGAATGTTTATCATTAACATCAATTAATATAGATAATCTACAATTTATTAGTAAAGAAAGAATATTTATGAATGAGCCAGTGTTAATTAGTACTGAAATACCAAAAAATCTACAAATAATCAATGGAAAGAATATTTTCAAGAAAGATATTAATGAATTTATTGTTCCATCTTCAATCACTAAATTAGGATATGGTTGTTTTTATTATTGTTATTCATTAAAATCAATTAATATACCAACATCTGTTAGTAAATTAGGACATTGTTGTTTTGGATATTGTTCATCATTAAAATCAATTAATATACCATCACCAATTACATCATTTGGACGTGGATGTTTTTATAAATGTGGATGTGAAGAGGAGTTAATGAAAAATGAAACAATACCAAGAAATTGTTTTGACGAATGGTGATGAATGAAATAAAAATACAATAAATGAAATACAATATAATTTGAAGTAGAAATAAATTTAATTGATTATCATTTATATTATTATTATTCTTTTCTTATTTATTCTTTTTGATATTATTCTTTTTAATAAAACAAGAAATTTATAGAATAAGATAATCTACAAAGAAAAGATGCCGAAGCATTACAGGAAACACCACAAAAATTATAAAACAATCAATAACAAAAGAAGGAGAAATCCATACCAACCAAGAGATATAAATGATAGAAGAATGAGTGAAACCACGTATTATCTGTATGGACAGAAATACATTAATCATCACATTAATCATTACCATAATAATGACTATCACCATAACAATTATCATAACAATTATAATAATAATGATATGAATCGTTTCATTCATCACTTCAATCATTTTCATCATCATAAGTATTTTATCAATAATTCAAATAGAAACAATCAATATTATAATACAAATAAATCACATAATAAAACATAACACAGACATAAACAATACCATAATAAAAGACAACAACAAATAAGAAATAAAATAAAAGAAATGATAGAAATACAAAACCAAGAATATTGGAAAAGACTATTTGAAGAAGAAACCAAAATACTTACACCACAAGAAATAGAATAAATTAAGAACACTAAGATTAAAGAATATAATCAACAATAATGAGAATATGGTATTTACTTGCAAGAGAAAAAACAAAAATGAATAGAAATGAGTGATTATCAGTATGACAAATGAAGAAGATGATAAACAAATAAATCAAAAAGAAATAAATGATAAATACTTAAATAAGAAATATACAATGAATATTGAAAATGATGATGAAAATGAAATTACTGAAGATAAGAAGAGACTTAATGAAAAAGAAAAGACGAAATTAAAAGAAGAAGAAGAAGAAAAGAACAATGAAAAAGATAAAAGAATAGAAGAATTAAAGAAGAGGCTATTAAAGAGAAAGAAGAAATGAAGAAATACAAAAGAATGACCAGACCATTAATAAATTATCAAATGACATTATGTCATTAAAGAAGAAGCATAAGAAGGAGATAAACACTAAAAAACAAGAAAGTGATAGAAAATTATTCGAATTCCATGCTGAATCAGAAAGGAAAAGGTCTGAGGTAAGCAATTTATCACAACAAGTGTACTTCATGAAAGATAAATTATTTAAATTATAAAATAAAATTACACAAGAAGAAAAGAAGAAAGATGAGATAAATCACATTATATCTGACTCATCTGAAACACAAATTATGAATGACCTCAACCCCAATGTGGTAGTAGCTGATGAAATATCATCAAGCGAAGATGATCTTCCAAAAAAAGAAAGTTAAGGCAGAATTCAATCGAAGAGATGTGAAATCAGCATAAGAAGATCACCACATCTGATCATGACATTCAAAAAAACAATTGAAGCAAACAAATAGAGAAGAAGAAATTCTAACATTCTATAAATGTTATACACTGAAGTTATTAGAAATAAAATTAAGAGGTCAACTTAAAGAAGAAGAAATAAAAGATTAATACATGAAATTGATATTAAAATAGAAGATATTAATGAATATAAAGAAATAATAAAGAAAACATTTAAAATAAAGAATGAAATTAAAATTGAAATCAATAAAAGAAATGAAGAAGAATTAATAACACACCAATTGAAAGATATTGAATTAAAAGAATTAATAAAATAAATAAGAAAGAAGAAATACAAGAAGAGGAGGTAATAAGAATATTTAAAGAAGAAGATATGAAAGAACAAGAAGATGTACAATTTATTAATTATTATTACAATAAAAACAAAGTACATCAAATAATTAATATCATTAATACAAATGAAACAGTAATCAACACATTAGATGATTACTACCATTATATTAAAACTATAACCTCCACCATTAACATCATTATTAATAACAATCAAGAAAGAAGTGGAAGGAGAAGTATAGAAAGAATACTACAATCAAAAATATGTAGATTAAGAGACTTGTTCCATAATAATCAATATATGAAATTAAAAATAATATTATATATTAGAAAATATGATATATATCATATTAAAATAAAAACAAATGAGCAAATAAACTATTACAAATACATCAAAAGAATGAAAAGAATAAAAATAGAAGTAAGAATAAATTGGAAAAGAATTAGATGGAATTATAAAATGATGAAATATTGAAAGAGATAACTTCTAAATAAGAATAAGAAGATGAATATCCAGATAATATTACTACAATTAATTTCTGGAAATGAATCTATGAAAATAACACCAATATAGATTTCCTAAATATTAATTTATATGATATATTAATTGAAAATAGAATTAATAACAGAAGGTGCGTAATCACTCTAAATGAATTAAATCATGCAATAAAATTCATTGCTAATTGGAATTCACATGGAATTGATAAAATACAATCATCTGGATTAAATAATTAGAACAACCAAAGAATTTCTTATTAAAATTATTTAATGAATGGTTGTATAATCCTACTAACATCAATCTTCAATTTATCCAAGGAAGAACAATATTAATATACAAGAAAGGAGATAAATTATATAAACAAAATTACAGACCAATAACTTGTTTAAATTGTATGTTAAAAGTATATATATCTTTATTAAAGATGAAGATAGAAAGCCAACTGATGCTAAATCAAATTGAAAAACAATTATCATAAAATTAAATTTGATGTAAAAAATATACATATTATCAAAAGAAGGATTATTATACAATAATATAATCTTTCAATTATTAATTAATGTTAAATGAAAGTTAATAGAAACATATTATGATGTCTCTAAAGCATATGATAGTATTAATCATCAATTTGTTAAACATTGTTTAATTTATTTTAACATCCCATTAGTTGTAATTAAAAGTATATTATATATATTAAATAATACACAACTCCAATTATATTATAATCAACAAAATGAATGTATAATTAATGTAGAAAGAGGAATAATACAATATGATAGTTTATCTCCATTATTATTTGTATTATTTATTGTTATATTATCTAAACAATTAGATAAACAAATTAATATTTTATCTATTAAAATGAATGGAGAAGAAAAACAAGTCCAGTTAAACCACTTATTATATATGGACGATTTAAAGATAATAACTAACAGCATCGAAGAAATGGAAAAAGCCCACAAATTAACAAATGAAATAATTAATAGAATATGATTAAAAATAAATGTAGAAAAGAGTGGGATAATGACTAATATCAATAGTCAGATAAATAGAGAATTAGCTGAATTACTAAGAGTAACTAATGATAACAATTATAAATATCTTGGTATTGAAATAAGAGATAAAATAAATATTAATAAATATTGTACATGATTATTAAATGATGTATCTTCTATTCTATCATCATTAATTATTATGAAATATAGTAGCCTCAATACAATTAGAAAGATTAATAATGATATAGTCTCAAAATTAAGATATGGATTCTGTATTATCAAATGGAAACTTGGTGAGTTTGAGAATATAGATAAATAAATAAGAAAATCATTGATACAATTCCAACTATACAGTAGAAACATCCCTAAAAGTAGATTATATGTTACAATAAATGAATTATGAATGGGATTAATGTCAGTACGAGATGAATGTGCTAAAGAATTAATAAAATATATTTAAAATATAAATATCAAATACAGAAATATTAGAAATGATAGAAATAGTAAAAGAGAATCCAAAATGAATAATTAAAAGAATGAAGAGAGCATTTTATAAGAAAGATTAATTTCAATGAATGAATATAATACAATTAAATGAAAGAAAACATGATGTAAGCAAAGTAATTGAATTTGTAACAAATAAAATAAATGAAAGATATTTAAATGAATTGAAAGAAATGAAGTGAATATATAAGAAATGTAAATTGTATATTTAATAATAAGAAATTATCAGTAACCACATGGAGGTCATTAAATATAAAAAGAAATGCATTCCTCCAAGTAGTAAAGATGCAAGAAGGAGTAACTATGACAAGAAGTATTAAATCTAAAATACTCCATTCTGATGCTTTAATTTATTGTAAACATTGTCCTATCACAATTCCATCTATTAGCCACATTTTGTTAGGATGTAATGAAGAAGAATCAAATATTAAAACATGAATATGTATTTAATCAAATATATAAACATATATTAATTACATATTTTATTAAATTTAATGAAATTTGATTTTAATATATATCATAAATGTATATTAATATTAATATATTTTTATATTAAATTATTGATTTATTTATTAATATATAAATAAATGAATAGAATTAATATTTATATTATATTTTATATCATAATATGTTGATTAAAAAATAAATAAGTATTTTATAAATGAATATATTTCATTTAATTATTTTATTATTATTTCTTATTATCGAATTTTATAATTTCTTATTATTTCTTTTTATATTATTATTCTCATTTGATATATTATTATTGAAATAAATCAATAGAATAAAATGATAATGATGAATAATGATAATAAAATGATAATAAATATTAATAATAGATAATGAAAAACATAAGAATATAAAAGAAAATATATTTAATGATAAATAAGAAGAATGAAAATAATATAGAAAAGAAATAATAAATTATAAAATGATTTTATAATTAATTTTAAATTAATATTCAATAAAAATGAATAAGAAGAGAGAATAAATAAAGAAATGATAATAAAGAAATATAAATGAATATAAAAAGAAATTAAATATATGAAGAAAGAGAATAAGAAATAATAACAATGAATTGTTAAATAATATAATAGTTAACAATATGTAATTATTAATTGTTGATTTCTTATTTCTATTATTATAATCAAAATTAAATAATATAGAATGTAAATAAATGATAAGTGATAATAATATGAACACAAATAATAAAATAAAAAGAGAAATAAAGAATATAAAAGAATATAAATAAGTTTAAAAAAGAGATAATAGAATTAAATAATAAAACAAATGATAAATGAAGAATTTAACTAATTTATTATTCATATTTCATTATAAAATAAATATAATAATAAAAACAAACGATTTTATTTATTATAATAAAATGAAGTTGATAAATTAAATTTTAGTTGAATATTTTTATTTTTTTGAAAATAAACAAAAAAGAATAATAGATAATAAAAATAAATAAGAAAAAGAAGAAATATAATAGAATTTAATTCAATAAAAATAAATCATGAAATGAAATTATATAAATAAAATAAAATAATATTTATATTGATAAAATGATAAATAATATTGATAATAAGAAAAACATAAAGAATAAATAAAAATAAACATAAATAACATTATATTAACATTATTATCATTTTATATAATGATTAAAATGATAAATTAAAATAAATTAAAGAAAATAAGAATAAAATAAGAAAAATGAAAATATATAAAAATGAATACAAAGAATAGATGAATATAAAATAACAGAATGAAATGATTGAATTAATGAATATTGTTTTAAAGATATTCATCATTATAAATAAATTATTAAATAATGAAATATGAAAAGAATGAAATAATGAATATTCAATATTGAAATCAAATAATATA
>NW_001852882.1:0-1032 GCF_000209125.1 Entamoeba dispar SAW760
TATCTATATTCTTATTTCTATTATAATTATTATTATGTTTATTATTATTATGTTCTTTATTATGTTTATTATGTTTATAATGTTTATTATGTTTATTATACTTATACACTTCTTATTCTACTTCTTACTATATTATCTTTACTTCTATTATATATGTATCTTAGTATTTATACTACTTATACTATCTTTCTTATCTATACAACTTATACAACTTATACAACTTATACAACTTATACACCCTTATGTATATGTACACCTTATTATGTATTTTATTCCTTTTTATTATTATTACTATTCCTATTCATTTTCTTACTCTTTTCCCTTTCTATAACGAAGCATTCGTGCCCGAGTGGTCTAAGGGGGCCGTCTCAAGAACGGCTATCGCAAGATGCGTGGGTTCGAACCCCACCGGATGCATTCTTTTAACTGTATCTTATATATATTGTCTTATTCTTATATATACTTTTAACTTTTTATTATCTATATATCTATTTCTCTATATATCTATTCCTTTCCTATATCTCTCATTTCTTATATCTCTATTATTACCTTAGGGGATGTAGCTCAATTGGTAGAGCTTTCGCTTCGCATGCGAAGGGCAAGGGGATCGATACCCCTCATCTCCATTATTATGTATCTATTTATCTATTTATCTATTCTATATATATTATTATTATTATGTTTATTATTATTATGTTTTTTATTATGTTTATTATTATTATGTTATTTATGTTTATTATATTCTTATATGTTTATATGTTCTTATTATTATGTATATTTCTATACCTTTATCTATTTTTATATCTATTCTATATGATTATATGACTATACTATGTTCTTGTCTTCTATACTTATACTACCTACACTTTAACTTATTAACTTATTACCTTATTAACTTATTCCCTTATTATCACTTTATCACTTTATCACTTTATCACTTTATCACTTTATCACTTTATTATTACTAGTCTATAATATATGTGTGTATCTTATAGTCTGACTTATACCTTTATAGTTTTATAGACTTCATTA
>NW_001852881.1:0-1873 GCF_000209125.1 Entamoeba dispar SAW760
GGAATTGATATACCTGAAAAGTTTAATGTAATTGGAAAATATTGTTTTCAAAAATGTTATGATTTTGTTGATTTTGATATTCCAACACATGTTACTAGATTAGAGAATAATTGTTTTGATGAATGCAAATCATTAATGACCGTTAATATACCTACATCAATTAGTGAATTACCTGATTATTGTTTTTATAAATGTTCATCATTAACAACAATTAATATACCAACATCAGTTAGTAAATTAGGATATCGATGTTTTAGATATTGTTCATCATTAAAATCAATTAATATACCATCGTCTGTTAGTGAAATAGGAGATGATTGTTTTTATGGATGTACATCATTAAAATCAATTAATATTCCATCATCTGTTAATAAAATAGTGGATTGGTGTTTTAGTTGGTGTTCATCATTAACATCAATTAATATTCCATCATCAATTAGTAAATTAGGAGATTGCTGTTTTTGTAGATGTTCATCATTAACATCAATTAATATTCCATCATCAGTTAAGATATTTGTAAATGGTTGTTTTTGTGGATGTTCATCATTAACATCAATTAATATTCCAACAACAATTAGTGAATTAGGAGAAGAGTGTTTTAAAGAATGTTCATCATTAACATCAATGAATATACCATCATCAGTTAGTTTTATAGGAAAAGAATGTTTTTATTGGTGTAAATCATTGACATCAATTACTATACCAACATCAATTAAAGAAAGAGGAAAGGATTGTTTCAAAGAATGTACATCATTAAGACTAGTAAAAATAAATTCACCTTCAGTTGGGTCATTACCTAATAATTATTTCCAAATGTTTAAATGGATGAAGTCAGTTGAAATACCAACTACAATAACATCATTTGGTGCACATGTTTCATTGGTTGTATATCATTAACGTCATTGACATACCAACATCAGTTAAATAATAGGAGAAGAATGTTTTAGAAGATGTTCATCATTAAAATCAATTAATATACCATCACCTATTAGTAAATTAGAGCGCTGTTGTTTTATAGCATGTTCATCATTAACATCAATTAATATACCATCATCTATTAGTGAAATAGGAAAATATTGTTTTTGTGGATGTTCATCATTAACATCAATTAATATACCAACAACAATCAGCAAAATAGAAGTTGGTTGTTTTAAAAAATGTTCATCGTTAACAAAAATTAATATTCCAACAGGTGTTAGTGAATTAGGATATGGATGTTTTTGTGGATGTTCATCATTAACATCAATTATTATACCATTATCAGTTAAGATATTAGGAGATGGATGTTTTTGTGGATGTAAATCATTAACATCAATTATTATACCAACAAACATCAGCGAGTTCAGAAAAAATTGTTTTAGTGTGTGTGTGTCATTAACATCAATTAACATACCAACTACAATAACATCATTTGGTGCACAATGTTTCATTGATTGTAAATCATTAACGTCAATTGACATATCAACATCAGTTAAAATAATAGGAGAAGAATGTTTTAGAAGATGTTCATCATTAAAATCAATTAATGTACCAACGTCAATTAGTAAATTAGAGCGCCGTTGTTTTAAGATGTGTGTATCATTAAAATCAATTAATGTACCATCATCAATTAAGACATTAGGAGATAATTGTTTTAATGGATGTTATTCATTAACGTCAATTACTGTTCCATCATCTATTAGTGAAATAGGAGCTGGTTGTTTTTGTGGATGTTCATCATTAACATCAATTAATATACCAACAGCAATTAGTAAAATAGGAGATGGGTGTTTTTGTGGATGTTCATCATTAACATCAATTATTATACCATCATCACTTAAAATAATAGGAAATGAATGTTTTTGTGAATGTAAATCATTAAAATCAATTAACA
>NW_001852880.1:0-1654 GCF_000209125.1 Entamoeba dispar SAW760
ATACATAAAAAGTGGTCCCACCCAGATTCGAACTGGGGTCCTAAGAACCAAAATCTTATATGCTGCCCCTACACCATGGAACCGTTATGAATAGATGGGTAGGTGTAAGTAGTAAGTAGTAAAAGGATGTAAGAAGTAATAAGTAAGAAGTAATAAGTAAGAAGTAATAAGTAATAAGTAAGAAATGGAAGTAATGTAAGAAGTAATAAGTAAATAGTAATAAGTAGGAAATAGTAATAGTAAGAAGTGTATAGTAGATGTATAATAAAGTAATAAAAAGATATAAAGGTAAAAAGATGATAAATAATAACATAATAAATAGGGAAGATAATAAATATATATAAGCTAAGTGTAAAGATAGAAATAGGTAATAATAATATAAGGCGGCTTAGCTCAGTGGCAGAGCGTCTCTCTCGTAAAGAGAAGGTCATGGGTCCGATCCCCATAGTCGCCTTCTAGGTATTTTTTAAAGGGAATAAACATATATAAAAGGAATAAACATATATAAAAGGAATAAACATATAGACAGAGAGTGATAAAGAAGAATATATAGATAGATAATATATATATAATATATATAAATAATATATAGATACATAATATATATAATATATAGATACATAATATATATATATAATATATAGATAGTGATATATATATATACATACATACATAAGTGGTGATAAAAGTAGAATATAGTAGAATATATAACATAATATAAGATAGAAATATATATAGAAAGAGATAATAGTTAGAATATAAACATAGATAAAGTTCATAAGTTTAATATAATGGTATAAAGGTATAGTTATATACATAAAAAGTGGTCCCACCCAGATTCGAACTGGGGTCCTAAGAACCAAAATCTTATATGCTGCCCCTACACCATGGAACCGTTATGAATAGATGGGTAGGTGTAAGTAGTAAGTAGTAAAAGGATGTAAGAAGTAATAAGTAAGAAGTAATAAGTAAGAAGTAATAAGTAATAAGTAAGAAATGGAAGTAATGTAAGAAGTAATAAGTAAATAGTAATAAGTAGGAAATAGTAATAGTAAGAAGTGTATAGTAGATGTATAATAAAGTAATAAAAAGATATAAAGGTAAAAAGATGATAAATAATAACATAATAAATAGGGAAGATAATAAATATATATAAGCTAAGTGTAAAGATAGAAATAGGTAATAATAATATAAGGCGGCTTAGCTCAGTGGCAGAGCGTCTCTCTCGTAAAGAGAAGGTCATGGGTCCGATCCCCATAGTCGCCTTCTAGGTATTTTTTAAAGGGAATAAACATATATAAAAGGAATAAACATATATAAAAGGAATAAACATATAGACAGAGAGTGATAAAGAAGAATATATAGATAGATAATATATATATAATATATATAAATAATATATAGATACATAATATATATAATATATAGATACATAATATATATATATAATATATAGATAGTGATATATATATATACATACATACATAAGTGGTGATAAAAGTAGAATATAGTAGAATATATAACATAATATAAGATAGAAATATATATAGAAAGAGATAATAGTTAGAATATAAACATAGATAAAGTTCATAAGTTTAATATAATGGTATAAAGGTATAGTTATATACATAAAAAGTGGTCCCACCCAGATCGA
>NW_001852879.1:0-2061 GCF_000209125.1 Entamoeba dispar SAW760
TATATGTGTATCTATGTGTATATGTATATGTGTATCTATGTGTATTTCTATATGTGTATCTATGTGTATATGTATGTGTATATGTATGTGTATATGTATGTGTATCTATATGTTTGTATGTTTTGCTTATTAATATAAGCTCACATAGTACAGAGGTAGTACATCAGATTGTGGCTTTGATAACCCAGGTTCGATTCCTGGTGTGAGCATCTTTTTAGACTTAGTGTTCCTATTTATTATTTATGTACTTAATATATATATTTCAACTTTTATATCTTTTATATTTTTTATATCTTTTATATCTTTTATATTTTTTATTCCCTTTTTATACCTATTATTACCTATTATACCTATTATACCTTTCTATTTTTATACTTTTATACTTATTACTTATTACTTTATACCTTATACCTTATACCTACTATCTACTATTTACTATCTATATCACCTTTTATTATATTTCTCTATTATGTGCCTAACTTACTATCTTATTTCTTCTATATCTTACTTTATATTTCTATATATACATTACTTCCTTTTATATTTATTATCTATTATTTCTATTCACAGTTTTACCTTATTATATTACTTATGTACTTTACTTATAAGTGTATCTATGTGTATTTCTATATGTGTATCTATGTGTATATGTATATGTGTATCTATGTGTATATGTATATGTGTATCTATGTGTATTTCTATATGTGTATCTATGTGTATATGTATGTGTATATGTATGTGTATATGTATGTGTATCTATATGTTTGTATGTTTTTGCTTATTAATATAAGCTCACATAGTACAGAGGTAGTACATCAGATTGTGGCTTTGATAACCCAGGTTCGATTCCTGGTGTGAGCATCTTTTTAGACTTAGTGTTCCTATTTATTATTTATGTACTTAATATATATATTTCAACTTTTATATCTTTTATATTTTTTATATCTTTTATATCTTTTATATTTTTTATTCCCTTTTTATACCTATTATTACCTATTATACCTATTATACCTTTCTATTTTTATACTTTTATACTTATTACTTATTACTTTATACCTTATACCTTATACCTACTATCTACTATTTACTATCTATATCACCTTTTATTATATTTCTCTATTATGTGCCTAACTTACTATCTTATTTCTTCTATATCTTACTTTATATTTCTATATATACATTACTTCCTTTTATATTTATTATCTATTATTTCTATTCACAGTTTTACCTTATTATATTACTTATGTACTTTACTTATAAGTGTATCTATGTGTATTTCTATATGTGTATCTATGTGTATATGTATATGTGTATCTATGTGTATATGTATATGTGTATCTATGTGTATTTCTATATGTGTATCTATGTGTATATGTATGTGTATATGTATGTGTATATGTATGTGTATCTATATGTTTGTATGTTTTGCTTATTAATATAAGCTCACATAGTACAGAGGTAGTACATCAGATTGTGGCTTTGATAACCCAGGTTCGATTCCTGGTGTGAGCATCTTTTTAGACTTAGTGTTCCTATTTATTATTTATGTACTTAATATATATATTTCAACTTTTATATCTTTTATATTTTTTATATCTTTTATATCTTTTATATTTTTTATTCCCTTTTTATACCTATTATTACCTATTATACCTATTATACCTTTCTATTTTTATACTTTTATACTTATTACTTATTACTTTATACCTTATACCTTATACCTACTATCTACTATTTACTATCTATATCACCTTTTATTATATTTCTCTATTATGTGCCTAACTTACTATCTTATTTCTTCTATATCTTACTTTATATTTCTATATATACATTACTTCCTTTTATATTTATTATCTATTATTTCTATTCACAGTTTTACCTTATTATATTACTTATGTACTTTACTTATAAGTGTATCTATGTGTATTTCTATATGTGTATCTATGTGTATATGTATATGTGTATCTATGTGTATATGTATATGTGTATCTATGTGTATTTCTATATGTGTATCTATGTGTATATGTATGTGTATATGTATGTGTATATGTATGTGTATCT
>NW_001852878.1:0-1006 GCF_000209125.1 Entamoeba dispar SAW760
CATATTGAGAAGTGATTATTTCAATTTATTCTTCATTTTTATTTCTATTCATTTATTGTTTTTTTCAATCATTCTCAATTTAAATATTTCATCATTTAATTTGTTATTTGATTTTTATTTTGAAATAAAGGAATATTAAAATTCATCATTATTTATATTATTATTTTATGTTTGACATATCAATAACACTATGATTATGGTTTATCTCATTTATCATCAACATTATTTAAATAATCTTTATTGATAACACATCATGTATTCAATTCAAAATTATCAATGATAAATATAATGTATCATAATAAATAATAATACCATCATCATAATAAATAAATAATCTTATATCATAATAAACAACAATAAATAATAATTGTTAATAAACAATCAATAAATAATAAGCAATTAGTGTTATGTTGTATGTGGTATGTTATCTCAACAAAGGCACTCATAACCAGAAAATATTGATGATTCAAAATATGGAATACTATTGCTGCGTGTTGTGTATCTGATGTGATATATTCAAATTTTATTACAAAATAAATATATAAAATAATAAAATAAATAGAATAAGAGAATATAAAGAAGAATATAATAAAATAAGATATAATCATTCTTATTTTTATTATTTATTATTTTATATTTGTTTATATTGTTTGTTTATATTTTATTCTTATTATTTATTGTTGTTTATCTTATATCATTTATTTATTATATGTTGTATTGATATTTAACAATATTAATATGAAATGAATAATAATGAATAAATATAAAATAAGAATAAAATGATATAAGAATATAACATAAATAATAAAATAAGAAATATATAATAGATATAAAGATAAAAGAAGAAGAATAAAATAAATAAATATAAAATAATATAAATAAAATAAAAAATAAATAAAAAAGAATAAAATAAATATTTTATTATATTTTTATTTATCTTTTATTCTTATTTCTTTTTATTATTTATTAAATTAACACATTGAATATGATTATTTCAATAAAATAA
>NW_001852877.1:0-7997 GCF_000209125.1 Entamoeba dispar SAW760
TTATATTTTATTATCACACATTCAAATACACATAGTTTAAAACAAATTAGAAATAGACAAATAATAATAAGAATGAAATGATGAAATGAATGAATAAATGATGTATCACTATTTAATACATTAATACATTTAATTCTAACAAAACACAAATTATAAACATATAATAAAATAATAAATGAATTAATATCATATTTAACAAACAACTTCACATGACATATAAAAAGAAGAAATGATAAAAGAATAAATCATGATAAGAATACATAAAATGATAATGATAATAAATATAAATAAAATCAATAAAATAACAAACAATAAAATAAAACAATGAAAACAATCAAATAATACAATATGTAATAAATATTATAATATCATTTGTTTGAATCTTGTTTCTTAATAAAAAATAAATAATAAAAAAATAATAATAATAAAATAATAATAAATGAAATGACGATTATCTTAAAAATAATTTAAGTTTAAATTTAAAATAAAAAGAAGAACTAACAAACAATAATCAATCAATAATGAAATTAGGATATAATGAAATAATGATAACATCAATGTATTTTAATGATATTAATGATTTTATTAATTTAGAAATGGGTGTTAAAAGATTTCAAGGAAATATGGAACGATTTCATTTTAATCCAATTCCATTAGATGAATATTCAAGAAGATTCTTTCCTAATATTGAAACATTTCATAGTTATAATAAAAACAATATGGTATTTAATGATGGAAGAATAATTAAATTACTAATATGGTATGCAGTAAATTATTCAACATATTTAAAAGAAAAGAAAAAAGGAAATATCTGTAAAAATATAGAATATACCCAATCAGATAGAAATAAATATGGAAATACAATCCCCCCAGAAGTTAAATCACTTGGAGATTATTGTTTTAAAAATTGTAATGAATTAACATCTATTAACATACCAACATCTGTTAGTAAATTAGAGTATTGGTGTTTTTATGGATGTTCATCATTAAAATCAATTAATATACCATCATCTGTTAGTACATTAGGAAATTATTGTTTTTCAGAATGTTCGTCATTAACATCGATTTATATACCTACAACAATTACTAAATTAGAAGGTGGTTGTTTTAGAGACTGTACTTCACTAACATCAATTAATATTCCATCATCTGTTAATGAATTAGGGTATTGGTGTTTTTATAAATGTTTATCATTAACAACAATTAATATACCATCATTAATTAGTGAAATCGGAAATAATTGTTTTAAAAAATGTTCATCACTAACATCAATTACTATACCATCATCAATTAGTAAAATCGGAAATAATTGCTTTAAAGAATGTACATCGTTAAAATCAATTAATATACCATCATCTGTTAGTACATTAGGAAATTATTGTTTTTCAGAATGTTCGTCATTAACATCAATTAATATACCATCATCAATTATTGAAATAGGAGATTGGTGTTTTGATGAATGTACATCATTAACATCAATTAACATTCCATCATCTGTCAGTACATTAGGATATTATTGTTTTGATAAATGTTTATCATTAACATCAATTAACATTCCATCATCTGTTAGTACATTAGGAGATTCTTGTTTTAAAGAATGTTATTCATTAACAACAATTAATATACCATCATCTGTTAGTACATTAGGAAATTCTTGTTTTCAAGAATGTATATCATTAACTTCTATTAACATGCCATCATCAATTAATAAAATAGGAGATGATTGTTTTAAAAAATGTTTATCATTAACATCAATTAACATTCCATCATCAATTACATCATTTAGAAATGGATGTTTTTATGAATGTTCATCATTACAATCAATTAATATACCAACATCTGTTAGTGAAATAGGAAATAATTGTTTTGAATATTGTTCATCATTAAAATCAATTACAATACCTACATCAATTAGCATAATACCAGATTACTGTTTTAGTATATGTACGTCATTAACTTCAGTTACTGTACCATCATCAATTAGTAAAATAGGAAATAAATGTTTTAAAAAATGCTCATCATTAACATCAATTAATATTCCATCATCAATTATTGAAATCGGAAATAATAGTTTTGAAGAATGTACTTCACTAACATCAATGAATATAGACAATCTACAATTTATTAGTAAAGATAGAATATTTATGATTGAACCAGTGTTAGTTAGTATTAAAATACCATCTAGTCTACAAATAATAAATGGAAAGAATATTGAAAAGAAAGATATTAATGAATTTATTATTCCATCTTCAATCACTAAATTAGGAGATAAATGTTTTAGTAAATGTTCATCATTAACTTCAATTAATATTCCATCAACAATTAATAAAATAGGATTTAATTGTTTTAAAGAATGTACATCATTAAAATCAATTAATATACCATCATCAATTACATCATTTGGGTATAAATGTTTTTATAGATGTCTATCACTAACATTAATTACTATACCATCATCAATTAATGAAATAGGAAATTGTTGTTTTTATGGATGTTCATCATTAACATCAATTAATATACCATCATCAATTAGGTCATTTGGAAAATCTTGTTTTTATGGTTGTGGATGTGAAGAAGAATTAAAGAAAAATAAAACAATACCAAGAAATTGTTTTGAATAGTGATGAATGAAATAAAAATACAATAAATGAAATACAATATAATTTAAAGTAGAAATAAATTATAATTGATTATCATTTATATTATTATTATTCTTTTCTTATTTATTCTTTTTGATATTATTCTTTTCTATCTTATTGATTGATATATCATTCTTTATATTTGTTTTATAATTCTTTTTTATTCTTTATTTCTTTTTATTCTTATTTTTATATTCTTATTTTTATATTCTTATTCTTATCTTTTTTATTTTATTTCTTTATATCTTTATTTTCTTTTGTTTATTATTTATTATTTCTTATTTTATTTATCTTCTTATTTATTTGTTTTATTTTGTTTGTTTTATCAATGCAGAATATACATCATATTTTGTTGTCATGCTTATTGAGTAATGGAATAGATTCTTGTAATGAAAATTAAACAACAAACAGATATTCAAGTTCAAAGAAAAGAATGAATAAAATAACAATAAAATGAATAATAATTATGATAAAAGAAATAACAGGAAAAAAGGGTTTAGAAAAAGAAAAACACAAATAAAAACAAATAAAAAACAAGGCAAGTATAATGGTAATAAATATTATACAAATAAGAAATCTAAATTATTAACAACAAATGAAATTCAAAAGAAAATTAAAAGAATAAGAAGTGAAATTAAGAATGAGAATAATCAGAAATACATAAAAAATAAGAAGATAAAGAGAATGTATAATATTATCCAAGAATTATATTCAATAATAAATAATAAAATAATAAATAAAAACAAAGAAGAATTCAAAGATAAAACAAAATAAATGAAGAAGGTATTAAAATAAATGAAAAATGAATCAAAAACAAAAAACAAAGAAATGAAATAAAACTACGATAATAATAAATGAGTAAAAAGTATTAATTAAGTATTAATAGAAATATTTTCTATTGTTACTTGCTCAGCGGAGATTAACTAATCCATTTGCTTTAAAAGTATTTGTTCATCAACTTTTGACTTATTCTTTGCTTCTAGTTGTTGAACGGTGAGATTTTCATTTTCTCTTTATTTAATGTACAATAAAGTATTTTAAACATCAATTATTTAAATATTCATTATTTAATTTCTTTTTAATTTTGATGTGTATTAAAATTTTTCTTTATTTTATTATTTTAAGGAGAATATATAATTACTACTGTATTACTATTGGCTAATATTCTTTTTAGAATCAACCACTTGACCCTTTTCCTTTGATAATCTTTCTTATATTATCAAATATACTTGTATTCTAACAAGTAATAATAACATCTTTATAAATACCCATTTGTTTATCGTCAATGATATTCTGTCATTGTACATAATAAACACTGTTATTCTTGTAGTATTGATTAAGATGTTTTTCTAACCGAACGCAACGTCATAACCAGTCCATAACTGGGGGGAATCGAAGGATGGAAATATTTTAGGATTCTGTGTGGTGTTTCTGACGTACTATCTTCGAATCAAATAATAAATGAAAAATAAGATAAATAAAAAATATAAGAGAAAGAAGAAGATAACAAATAAGAAATCAACATTCTTCAAAATAAAATCAAAGAAATAGAAGAAACTATTAAAGAACTTCAAACAAAAAAGAAAGAAAAAGAACGAACCATTTCAAATGAAATGATTCAAAAAACACGAGATACCGTTGAAGAAGAAAAAAAGAAAAAAAAAAAATAAGAAATAATAGATATATCCACAATTTGATTTTATGAATATTGAGAAGTGATTGTTTCAGTTTTTCAATATGCTCTATTTCTACAATAGAGTTCACTTCTAACATATGAGAATTAGAAGGTTCATCTTCTAATGTGTTGCCAGTGTTGAATGTGTAGAACATTAAATATTTCATGTTTTTTATAATGATTGTTCGTAGTATTTTGTTGAAGTCAATTTGTAATTTTAGTGTTTTTAATCTTCTTACTGTTTCTTTATGTATTAATTGATTGTTAATATTACAAGTATTATTTCTACTTAAATTATTTCTCTATTTTGTATTAACTTCTCTTGTAATTCTTTGTAATTATTTATTTTGTAAATATAATTTAATTCATTATTTCTATCTTGACATATATCAACATCATTAATATATCATTTTTTTCTTTGATATTTTGATAATATATATCTGGTATTCTAACATTAAACGAATGGTCACTAACCAATAAATCATTAATGTAATTTATAACCATTTCATTATTATTAATACATTTATGATATATATTAAAATCTATTTCATGAGATTCATTAAAATATGTAATTAATATATGTTTATATTTTTGTTTACATACTCATGTTTTAATATTTGATTCTTCTTCATTACAAGACATCCTAACAAAATATGGCTTATAGATGGAATTGTGATATAACAATGTTTACAATATTTTAAAGCATCACAATTGAGTATTTTAGATTTAACGTTCAATTCATAGTTACTCCTTCTTGCATCTTTACTACTTGGAGGAATACATTTCTTTTTATACTTAATGACCTCTATGTGGCTACTGTTAATTTATTATTATTAAATATACAATTTACATTTCTTATATATTCACTACATTTCTTTTCTTTCCAATCATTTAAATATCTTTCATTTAATTTATTTGTTACCCATTCAATTATTTGTTTACATCATGTTTTATTTCGTTTAATTGTATTATATTCATTCATTGAAATTAATATTCTTACCAAATACTCTCTTCATTCTTTTAATTATTCATTTTGGATTATCTTTTATTCTTTCTATCATTTCTTTTATTTCTTATTTGTTTTTGTTTATTAATTTGATATTGTTTATATCTTCTTTTTGTTTTATTATGATAATTATTTGTATTATGATAATACTAATTGTTTCTATTTGAATTATTATTAAATAATATGATGAAATGGATGAAGTGATAAATGAAAATATAATGATTATGATGATAATTAATGTATTTCTCATTATAATTAATATACATTCTCATTCTTCTATCACTTATATTTCTTATTGTTATTGATTTATCATTCTTTTATTGTGTTTGTTTTATACTTTTGTGCTGTTTCATCTTATACATCACTTTAAACCAAAACATTAAAGAAGGATAATAATAGGAAGTGGGTGTAGTAAATGTTATGAAGAATAAAGAAAAGAAACAAATGAAAGAAAGATAAAATGACATAAATACAAATGAAATCTATATCAAATGAATATAACTAATATTCACAATAAAATGGCATAAACAATCTATAATTGATTGTTTATATATGTTAGTTTAAGTATTAATTGTATTAGATGTTACTCATCTTTTAAATTACTTATTTTCTTCAAAATAAAACCATAAACACTTTTCGTTATTATCATTTAATCAAAAATCAATCAATTGATTAATACATTGGATCACCAACTCTTCCTTAAAACTCTATGACATGCACCTCATTCTCATGAGATTTTATGATGTCAATTAAGTCATTAACTTTCAACCAAATTGTGGCAGTATTATCATTTGGATGAACTCCTATAAGACCATCAGCACTATTTAAAAATTCTTTGTCAATAAAAACCTGAACTTTTCTTTCCTTGTCATTTAATATTCCAAGGGGTGACACTGCACCAGAAATCAAACCAAGTGTGTTCAGTAAGTCTGAGTCTGAAGCAAATGATAATTGTCTTGTGTTATTGTCTTTTCTAAATTTCTTCAAATCCACATGCTTATCACCATGAACAGACAAAAGATAATAATTTCGTTTTTTATCATCACGGATGAAAAGGTTTTTAGCTTCTGAGTTGGGATATGGAAGTTTAATATCAGAGATTTCTTTCATGTTAAATACTGCTTTGTGTTCAGTAACTTCGTACTGAATCTTATGTTCATCTAAATAGGCATATACTTCTGCTTTATTCATTTTGTGTTGAAGTTAGGTTTTAATAATCAAAGATTAACAATTTAAGAACTTTAACTATGCACACGAATTGTATAACCATAATAAAAACTAACCATGTTATTATATCATTATGTTTTTAACTTATTAAATACAATACATATTTGAAATAAAATATAGAAAGGAAATAATGATTATTTTATCATTTTATTATAATTTATATAATTTATTATTTTATTAATAGAATATTATTTTTTATATTTTGTTATTTATTTATTTTGTTATTTGATATTTTGAATGAAATGAAATATTTCATTTTTCATTAAATCTATCATTGTTCAATTTTATTCTTTATCATTTTCATGCTCTCAATTAACTAATCAAAAACTTCTTGTTCTAAAGAGTTATTTAATAAATTAAAATTGTTTTTATCATTCCATTTTATTAATTTAATTTGATTTAAATGAAATCTATTTATTCATTCATTATTATGTTATTTAATTGTTGTAATGAATGTTGAAACAATTATTCATGTAAAATGATGAATGATTAAATAAAGTTTAAATTATCATTAGTATTTAATATAATACATTAAAATATGTTGAATATTATTAAGAGAGATAAGATAAATAAAACATTGTAAATGAAAAATAAATAAAAAAATTGATTTCGATTTTATGAAATTAATAAATGAGTATGTTAATTTTAAATTATCAATTATTATTTCATTAATACAATTCATTTATTAAATATGAAAAGGATAACAAATTAATAAATGAATTGATTATCATTTAAGTTCATTTCTTATTTTATATAATCATTATTACAATTAGATAATATACAATGAATATTAAATAAAATGAAATAATTAATATTTGTATTGTTTTATAATCACTTTGTAATGATATTCAATCTAAATTATTATTTAATGGTAATGAAATATGTTTCAATGAGTAAGTTGATAAGAAGGTAATAAAAGTATATTTATCTGAATGTATAGAAGTTATAAAACAAAAATATCATTACATCAAAAGAATAGTAATTTGTATACTATTAATAATGCTTTTATTTATTTTGATTTTGTAATACATTATGATATATTTGATGGTTTAATTCTATCATAAGATCATAATTTATCAATACATTTCATTTCTAAATGAATAATATTCAAAATAATGAATATATTATGTGAAATGATGTTAAATAAATCATTTAATGGAGTATTAATAAATAAATAAATAAATTGTGTTTTATGAAAATAATCAAATATCAATGATAAGTTTGAATAAGTTTGACTAATATATGATATCAATTATTTATTATATTTATTTATCATAATATCATTATCTAAATATTATATCATAACTTGTTTAACGACTTGATTTAATATTATTTAACAAAATAAAAATCAAAACAGATGAATAGTATTAATAATTGATGAAATATAATCTCATCAATCATTTCAAAATGTAAATCATCGTGATTATGAAATACATCAAATATATGAATA
>NW_001852876.1:0-1131 GCF_000209125.1 Entamoeba dispar SAW760
AAAAATTGAAAAAGAGAAAATTAGAAAAAAAAGGAAAATAATAAAAGTTGTTGTTGTTTTATTGAGTGTTGGTGGTATCACTGTGTAAGAATAATTTGTTTTATAGTACACGTTATAACCTCAGTTGGTTATTTTCTTATTTGGTGTTGTTTTATAAAAAGTCTTGTTAACAAAATCAATAACTTAAAAAATCATTAAAAGAGAGTGATTTAAGTTTTAATCTCAATTAAAAACAATCAGATAACACTAGATAATTGAAATTTAATTGAATATATAAAATGATTTTTATTTTTTTGAAATAGAAAAATGATGAATTAATTGTTTATTTTATGAATGTTTAATTTAAATTATTTAAAGTATGTTTAGATGATAACATCTTCTCATTATTCAATTATTTTATATAGTTTTAATGTTTATAATAATTATTTCATTATTATTTTAATTCTTTATTTACTTGTATATTTGCTATTATTGTTATTTCTTCTATTTTTCATTAATTATTAAAGTGTTGAATAGATATTTATTGTACTTATGATTATAATTTATTTTATTATTTCTTATTATTGTATTAATTATACTCTTGTTTTTATTCAATATTAAATTTCATCATTATTTATCATTATTCTTCTTGTTCTAAATAATCATTTATTTCTTTTCTGTTTATTATTTTACTATTTTTCATGTTTAATATTCAATACTTCTCATTCTTTTATTTGATTTTTATTACATTCTATATGAAATATTCTCATTTAGTAAATTTTTGTATAGTATTTTTAATCATAAAAACACATGTGAATTCTTAATTATCACTTTAATTCACTTTTTCATTAAATTGATTGATGAAATGTTAAAATAATCAGAATATAAATCAAATGCATAATAATCAAAACAAAATAAATAATCAATTACAAGTACAATAAATAATTTGGTAGATTAATCAAATAAATACAAACAATAACCAACAAGAGTAATGAAATTAATAACCAATTTATTTTATTTATTTTTATAAATGTTTTAACATGGTTTTTGAAAATAAAAATAAATGTTATGTAAATAACTAATAATTATATTTTATTGTGATATTAAATTAATAGGAGAGATGTATTAACAGAATTTATTGTTCTTTTAATT
>NW_001852876.1:1231-4937 GCF_000209125.1 Entamoeba dispar SAW760
TGAAAAATAATTATTTTAATAATAATTATATTTTATCAATTTTGAAAATAAAATTACAATCGCTAACAATTTATCCTGTTTATAACCAATTTCTAATGATTAAAAATACCGTTTTATTTAAAAAATGAAAAATTATTATCATTAATTAGAAATAGGGGGTAAAAATGTAATGTTATTGATGGGTATTTAAGGTCGAACTTTAAAAGAGTTAATTCATTAAATGATTAGTCTAGTACTTGTATTAATTACACTCTCATTTGGAAGGAAATGCTATTATTACGAACTCTATCAATCTGAATCACTTGTAGATACTATTGATAGTGCATTTGAATGTATTGAAGAACCAACAATTTCAAAAGATAATAAAAAATCAGTGATTAATCGTTTGAAAAGGAACTTAGAATCATATGTATAAAAAGATATATTGAAAAATCCACCAACTCAAACTGGTACATATTATTATAAAAAAGTGGATATTGATAAAGAAATAGATAAAATAAATATGGTTGAAGGAAGTTTATATGAATTTTATTCAGAAATTCAAAAATTATTTATTTCAGCGAAAGATCCTTTGTTGTCATTTGCAATATTACAAAAAGATGAGATTTCGATAAGAAATTATATTGCTTATTTTTATTATTTCCTTCCTTTTAATATTATGATAGATAAAGAAAAACATATGTATCTTATTCCTAAATATTATTACAAAAATCTAAAGATTGATGTTCCAACAGAAATAGAAAACAATAAAAATAATCAAGTTAAATCAATAAATGGAAAAGATCCATTTGAAATTATTAGAGAATTTGGAAAGAAGTATAGCCCATTTAAATCTCCTCATGCACAATTTACAAATTCTAAATCTTCTATTCTTGATAATTCATTTACTCAAGGAAAATTACTTTTATTACCATTATCAAAAGAATATTTAAATACACCAATAACAATTACATGGGAAAATGGTGAAAGTGTTGATGTTCAATATAAAATGTTCAGTACATCAGATTTTTATTCTGTTGCAGAAGATAAAAATCTTCTAACAACAAAAGAAATTGATTCAGACACAGATGATATAAAAAATGAATATGGTGATTTAAATGATGACGTTTATTGTAAAGTATCTAATAACAATATTAACACTCTTGTTATTAATCACTTTGCGATATATAAGGACTTGTACGTACTTCAAAAATGTATAGAGTTGTTTGATTCAAACGAATATCCAATTCAAGTTATTCTTCCCGAGAATAAAGGTGGAGATAGTTATTTTGATGATGAATTAGGAATATGGATTCAAAAATTATTAGCACCAAACTATGATGCTGACTTAATTTCATCAGCAAGGAAATGTGATTATACAGGATACAAAATAGAAATGGGTTACATGGGAGAATATGTTGACCCAAAAACATGTATGAAAAGAACGTTGTATCATGAAAATGAAGCACAACTGGAAAAATGTGCGAGTAAAAATGTTCAGGAGTTATGGGATTACTTAACATTTTCAGAAAGACTCTTTTGGAATTTGTCAAAAGAATATAGGATGAAACATTGCCATGACATATTAAATAGATGGTATACAAAACCGAAAACTATTAAATATGGTAGTGTTAAACATGTCATTACTCAACCATCAAGATTTATTGCAGAACCACCAATTCAACAAATGAAAAATCCAAGAAAACCAACAGAAATAGTAGTTTATACAGATTCATATTGTTATTCAACATGTTCACTTCTTACAAAAGGATTAAAAGAATGGGGAGGAGCTATTATTGTTGGATTTAGTGGTGATCCTAATGGTAAAGATGATGAATTTGAAGTAGGACAATCACCGTCAATTCATAACACATTCGATGAAGAATATAATCAAAAAGGTTTACAAAATACCGTGTGGCGATTTTCTTTCCCTTATAGCTTTTTAGAAACATTTAGACATAATTATAATTATGATGAAAGTATTCCTAGAGAATTCTTAACAGATGTAGTAGATGAAAGAGTGAATATTTATCAATTTGATAAAACAGAAGAAGCAATAAGTGAATTTGAAGAAGAAACAAAGAAGATAATAGAGAAATATCAAACAAAATGTAATCCAAAGAATAAAAGAATAGTTAAAATAGATAATAAATGTGATAAAGAAATTAATAAAGAGCATGGACATGGAGGATATGAATGTGGAGATAAAGGAGAATGGAGTACAAAATGTGTACTTGCCTATTGTGATGAAGGATATAAATTTGATTATAACAGTAATCAATGTATTGAAGATGAATGTGTTTTTCCACCAAGACCAAATCTAAATAGTGGAATGCCAATAATGACAGTAAACCTAGTCATGATAATAATTGGAATAATCACATTAATTCTCTAATTGAAGAAGGTTTAATTTAAAATATAATTTTGGTTTAATAAAACAAACATAAACAAGAAGAAAATAAAGAATGAAGAGAATAAATTAATGATAAACATAACTTTGTTTTAAATTTTGTATTGAGTTATATAATAAATAAAATGATGATATTGTGAATATTAAATTAATAATTGTATTTATTTTAATTGAAATAAAAATGAATATTTCATAATATTTAAATGAACGTATTATAATTATAACAAATATTGATACTATAATATCAGTTATATATTTAAAATATACATTGATGTAATGTATAATAATGGTTATAATTATTTCTTTACCATTTATTTGAAATGATTGAAATATAAAACTTAAAACATTAAAATATAATCAAATTAATAATTTCATTATTTTCATTCATTTCTTATTAATTTAAATAATTCTCTTATTATTTATTCTTCATATTCTTCATTATAATTTAGTACTTTTCTATTTTATATATTTTATGATTAGTTTTACGTTCAGAGTAAATTCCTTGATTAACAACATATTTATTATTTTCTGTAACAACAATTCATAAGTATTTATTAATATCAATCTCATCAAATGGTCAATTTCTTTTAAACATTATTTTAAGTTTGAGTAGATTGAAAAAAATTAATTGATAATTCTTTAACTCTTTCCAATCCACTCGCTTGTTGTTTTACACTGTGTTAACATAAAATCTAATATATTTATTCAAAAATAGTGTATTAATACCCATTAGTAATTAAAATGTCTATATTTGATACATATTCTACTTTCTGTATTGTGTTTATTTTCTAATTCACCTATTTCTATTTTGAGTTTACATAATAAATCTTGATAATCATCATGTTTTAAACTCTCTGTTATCTTTTTAATATTTTTATGTGAATTGTCTATGTGGATATCTTTTTGTAATATCTGTGGTTTTTCATCTGACCTTTTTTAAATCTTTTATAAAATTTTCTAACATTTAACTTTCAATAAATGTTATTGTGTATTTTGTGTTATTTACAATAATTTTACATCAACTTAATGTAATTCCAAGAATAGTTTCTGTATTTGTTAAATACAATTGCATTTAACTGCAAATTGATTAAGTATTTTCCTAAGAATTATCATTAATTTAAGTTCTTCAAATAATTTATCACTAAAAGTTCTTCTTTTTTTGAAAAATAATAATTTACTCTATTAATAACAAAACAACATTGTAACATTCTCCATTCATTTAATGTTAGTTGAATTACTTACTCATCTTTTTATAGTACATCAATTAATATTTTGAATTTATAATAAACTTTTGTATGAAAACACTCCTTCAAATAC
>NW_001852875.1:0-1006 GCF_000209125.1 Entamoeba dispar SAW760
TGGTTATCATTTGCTGTGATATAAACATTAATATTAGAAAATATTTCTATAACATCAGAAAGATCAGATATAATATTTAAATATTCAGTTCTATCAACATCTTTAACTAAATGACTATTTCCTATTAAACATTTTCTCAATATTTTAATGTCTTTAATAACTTTAATACTTATTTTTAATAATTCATAACCATGAGATTTTAATGAGACTTCAATGTATTTAATTTTTCTTTTAGATGGATTTGTTCTAAGATAATATTTATGACTTTCATTAAAACATGGATATTTTAAATTAGTTAAATGAGTGTCATGAGGAGGAATAACAATATTTCCATTAAAACTAATATTTTCATGATTCTGAATATCTTCTTCAAATGTTGATAAGAAAGTCATCCAAATTAAATGAAGATATTCTTTATAACTTTTTCAGATTGTTTAAAAATGAATTTAATTAAATACTAGAGGTGAACTTTAAAAGATTAAGGTCGAACTTTGGAGTTGAGATTAAGAGATATGAGGTAATAAAAATAAATGACATTTAAAACAATAACTATTATTCTTAAAATAAAATGCGTTATATAAAAGAAATAATAAATGTTATATAAAATGATATTTAGAAATTTACTCTTAAACCTTAAATGATGATATTGTATATCATCAAAATGTACGATAGAAAAATAATGACATAAAAGAAAAATAAAGAGTAATAGAGTAAAAATAAAGAATCGAAAAGAATGAAATAAAATAAATGAAAAACAATGAAGAATAAATAAAGATAAAGAAAGTATTTTAATAAACATTCAAGAAATAGAAAGAATAAAAATAAAATGATTTAAATATTAAAAAGAATGATAGAAATAATAATAAATAATAATAAAGATAATAAATATAAAAGAAGAATAAACAAATATAATAAATTTGAATACATTTGAATAATTATAATTTTGAAGAAAGAATAATAATGAATAACGATATAAGAAAGATATAAAGATAGAATATCATAAATT
>NW_001852874.1:0-40264 GCF_000209125.1 Entamoeba dispar SAW760
AATGATAATTACAGTTATGATACAATAATATTTACAAAATGTAATTTATCATTATGAAGCACTCAATATTCACTATTTCCTAATAGTTAATTATCTTTTATTTTTATTTTTTTGCTTAATAAATTTTTGTGTACATTCTCAAATTCCTCTTCTTTTAATTTATTTATATTACTTACTATTGTTACTATATTTATTTTGTAAAATAAGAACAATTGATATATTATCAATTAGTTAATTCTATTATTTTTAACTAAAAAATAAACACTTCAATTAGTATTATTTTAAGTTATTTTGTGTATTTCTTTGGTTTTTCTTATGTTCTTAATTTCTTTCTTGACTTATTCTTTTCTTATTATTCCTTGAATAAATATTTTAATATCAATTTTTTACAAATTTATCATTATCATGTCCTTTTTATTATAACATTTCCATGTTATCTATTAAAAGTTTATTTTTATTTTATTAAAACACAATAGGAACTTTATCTTAACGAACCTAAAATGTTTTTTTTTAATTTCAGTATCGTTATTGAGTCTTTTTCAAATTAATTCGTTACCAACCAGTTTCTATTTTCTAAGCATAATCCATATTTCTTTTAAATAAAATAATTCATGGTAGTACTTGTATATTCTTAAATATAGAACAGAATATATTATTTGTTATTTATATTCTTTAACTTAAAAATAAACTTTTAAATTTAGTTAATCAAAAATGTTAAGGCTTGGGCACTCTTTTCAATCAACCAAATAAGTTCATGTGGCCTAAATCAATAACAATTAAAAAGTAAGAAAACAGACAAAAAAAATGTTTATTCTATTTTATTATACCAATGATCATTTTTATAAATTTACTAAAAAGTTTTTATATTAAAATAAATTCAAACCAAACTTTTAAACAACCAAAATGGTTTAAATTTTGTAGTTAATTTCCTAAATAATATTTTTTCTACTCGAACTTATTTAAAAATTAAAAAAAATCAACCAAAAAAATCAAATAATTATGGTTCACATCTCTCAAGATATCTTGGGTACAAACAGACCTTTCTAATATGGTCTTCTCCAAGTAACCACATAACTAAACGTTCAACTCCAAGACCATAACCTCCATGTGGACAAGAACCATACTTTCTTTGTTGAGTATACCAATAATATGGATCTGGATTCAATCCATTTGCTTTATAGGCACCCATAAGTTCATTGTAATCCCAAATTCTCATTGAACCACCAACAATTTCACCTACACCTGGCATTAAAAGATCAACAGACTCAGTTAAATCTGGATGACCTGGAACTTTAGACATATAGAAAGCCTTCATCTTACTTGGGAAGTGAATCATGAAAATTGGGCATCCAATTTCATCAGTCATTTGTCTTTCTGGTTTTTCAGAAATATCTTCACCATATTCGAATGGTTTATCTTTATTAAGAATTCCATGATCATTACAATATTTAATAGCATCAGCGTATGTCATTCTTTTGAATGGTCTAGTTGGAAGTTTTAAGTGTGGATTCATCTTTCTAATCTTATCACCATGAACAGCCATAACATTATCAATAACAGTACAAACAAGATCTTCAAGATGGTTCAAAAGGTCTTCAAATGAAATGAATGGAAGTTCTGCTTCAAGGTGAAGATATTCAGCAAGATGTCTAACGGTTCTTGATTGTTCAGCTCTGTATGATGAAAGCATACAGAATGATTTTCCAAGAGAAGCAATAACAGATTCAAGATATAATTGAGAAGATTGAGTTAAATAAGCTGGTTCATTGAAATATTGAAGTTTAAATAATGTAGAACCACCTTCACATTGAGTCTTAACAATTGTTGGTGGTTGAATTTCAGTAAAATGATTATCGTGATAATATTTTCTAAAGTACCATTGAATTTCAGATCTTAATTGGAGAACTTGTTGGGTGTGTTCAGATCTAATTACAATATGTCTGTTTTGCATTTTTTGTGGAATAGAAGAGTCTTTATTAATAATATTCTCAAGATCAATTGGTGATTCTCCAACAACTTTCCATTCAGTAACTTGCATTTCAAGATTTAATATATCAGCAATTTCAGGTGGATGATTCTTACCAGCATAGGCATTAAGTCTACCTGTAATTTCAAGTGAACATTCACGAGTTAATAATTTAATTTTTTCTGGATCACAAAGCTCTTTACCAAAAATAACACATTGACAATACCCAGAACCATCTCTTAATTCAACGAAAATAAGAGTTTTACGGGCTTTACGAATATGATATGCCCATCCTTTAAAAGTTACAAGTTTACCTTCGAGTCCAGCAGCATCACGAATATTACAAACAATTGGTGTTTCAACAGGTGTTGTAGTAGCTTCAGCCATGTTATTGGTGAATTATTATTCTTATTCTACCCTTTTATAGGGTTTCTATTTAATTTAATCATTTAAAAAACTAATACTACTGTACCAAAAAATTTTTTCTTCATCTTTCTGGTATGTTTCGTGGTGTAAACTCATGTCTACGTCTTTGAAAAAGGGTTTTTTTTATTACTTTAGTTTATATTATTATCTCGGGAATTTTTTAATAAGGGTTTTATTCTTAATTAATTCAATTTTCTGTTATTCATAGAATTCATGAAAAATATCATTGCACTTATACAGTATATTCCATCAATAACAACAAATAAACAAACTTAAGAAATAGAAATATCTAATTTGTTGTATATTACCAATTAATTTATAAATCACAAATTTAATTATTCTTTTAGAAAATGTAATATATGGCAATAAAATTTTATACAAAAATTTTAGTTTGGTGATTTGAATAAAATTAAGAAAATGAAACTTGTTAGTTCTTTTGAAAATCGAACTTCAAAAAAAAGTCAACTTATAAATTTTAATTCTTTGTGAATACTAAAGAAAATGAAATGGATTTATGTAGTAAGTTATTTATTATTTTTCAGTATTGTTATTTCTGGGATTATAGTATTTTGTATTAAACCAGAGTCATCAAATTTTTTAGTTTTATTATTCTTTCCTTCAATCTTATCACTTTTGATTCCTTATATTCATCGACCATTTAAGTTACCAGAACAGTCTTCATCAATGTCTCCTCGAATTGCCTATTCTTTGATTCAATCTTTAAAAACTAAAATTCTTCCTAAACAGGATTTTATCAGACTCACTCAATGGGCTACTAGAACCATGAAAATAAGACCGTCATTAGTTTATATTCCTACACGTCTTCCAACTACTGTAATAGGAGATATTCATGGACAATATGAAGAAGTTATACAAGTATTTTCACAAGGAATAAATAATCGTCAATACTTATTTAATGGAGATTATGTTGATCGAGGTAAACAAGGAATTGAAGTTATTACAGCACTAATGGGAGCACTTTGTTCTTCACCAGAAACAATATTTCTTGCACGTGGTAATCATGAAGACCCTGAACTACATTGGATGTATGGATTCAAAAATGAATGTTTAGGTAAATATGATACTGAAACATATCAAGTTATTTGTGAATTTTTCAAATCACTTCCTTATGCACATGTAATAGGTACTTCTGTTTTTGTTGTTCATGGAGGTATTCCACCACAACCAATTACACTGAATGATATCAATAACTTACCTCGAGGAAATATTTTTATGCAAGATGCCAATATACCAGAGTTAGCAGCAAATTTACTTTGGTCAGACCCTCAAAACAATGAAGGTACTTGTAGTTCTATTCGTGGCATTGGATGTAAATTTGGTCCAGACATTGTTAATCGTTTCTTAAGTGATAATAATTTGTCATTAATTATAAGAAGTCATGAAGTTAAAACTCAAGGATTTGAATATACAGACAACCATAAAGTTCTTACTATATTTAGTGCTAGTCATTATGGAGGTGGAAAAAATAATGCAGCTGTTGCACAAGTTATGTTTACTTCTAACTTTAGGTCACCAAAAGTTGATATTGTTGTATTAGGTCATAGAGTATTGCCAGTAAATTCAGAAACACCCCACCAAGTAATATTAGCAATATTAGCAATTATTTTTATTGTTCTTGTTGATTATTTAATGGTGATGCTTTCATAAATTCATTTTTAATTGTTGAATATTTGCGTTATGATTTTATTTTCAAATATCCCAAAAATATTTTTCTCTTTTGTTTTTAACAACAAACAATAAACTATAATTTATAGTAAATTACTATTATAAATATAATAAAACGTTTATTTTTTCCAAAAATTAAACTCGAAAATTCTAAACTTAAGCCAATGAGCACAAATCCACCTCCTAACGGGTCTATCTCTAGTGGCCCTCAACAAAATACTACTATTCCTGAAAGGAGTGTTCAAGGACAACCTCTCTATCAATCTTATCAAGGACCTAGTCAACCTCCTCAGTATCAAAGTTACGGACAATCACAATATTCAGGAGCACCTCCAATGTTCCAAAGCCATGGAAATTATCCGTCATATCAATCACAACCATCTGTGGGAATTCAACAAAGAGTAGCATCACAACAAAATGTTTATGATATTTCTTATATTCAATCAAATATTGAACAGTATTTACAATTTTATTATACAGACGATGAGATTGTAAGAGAATTAGAAAAAAAAGCAGTTCAACGTGATACAACACTATATATTCTTACTAAACTTAAAGAACAAAATCCTGGTTATTTTAAAGCCTATGAATTTAGATTGGCTTTAAAAAGTCAAATCTCTCGTTATAATGAAATTATACAACTATATCTTGCTACCTCAGCACAACAAGAACAAATCCCAATTCAACCACAACAACCTATAACTCAACAATACCCAAAAGATGTGTACTCTGACTACAATGGCGGAAGTTACATTTCTGGTCCTTATGGAGGTGATCAATCAGTTGGTATGTAAAATTTAATTTTTCATATTTGAATTATTTTTTTTATTTTTTATGAAAAAACAAAAAACCCTTCATTTTTTCTTCTTTTCATTTTAACTATTGTTTATTATAATTTTTTATTATTATGAAAAAAAGTTGTTTTTCTCTTCGTCTCATTAAAAGAACTTTGTTATTACTATTTCATAACCACAAACAATGTTCAATTTCAAACTAGATTCATCCCTTCAACTCCCTCAACAACAGCAAAACACAAACAGTTTATTTGGTAGTTTTGGTTCTACACCAACTATTACTAAAACACAATCTTCAGATACATTACATCCTTTTCAAAATCCTTTTGTTTTTCCTACGAAAAGTTCAAGTATTATTAGTAGTGATAATACAATTAAAGAAAAAGAACAAACTCAAACAAAAGAATTTCAAAGTGAAATAAAACCAAAAATTAAATTAACTAATTATGAATCAGAAGATGACCAACTTATAAGCGATGATGATGACGATTGTAGTACTATTTCAATGAATGATGATAGTTCTACATCAATAAGTGAAATAGAAATAGAAAAAAGAGAAAAGAAAAAAGAGGATAATGTTAGTAATATTAGTATCGATCAATTAATGAAAACTAATATAGGTTCTATGCCACTTCAATTTAACCCTGAACAAACTAATGACTTTAAACCAGAATTCCAAATATTACCACAACACTTTTCAGAACAAAATACTGAAAAACCAACTACTGATGATCAACAAACAAATAGTTTTGTTTTTGTTCTTCCAGAAGGATTTAAAACGAATACAACTTCTTCACAACAACAAAACCCATTCCTTTCACAAACCAGTGGAAGTTTTTCTATTCAACAACAATCAACTCCATTTGGATTTATACAACCAACGACTCAGTTCAATTTTTCAAACATAAATTTAATGACAAGTAATGATAAAAGGAAAGAAGAGATCGATAAAACAGTAAACAACTACCTTGGAAAAAAAATAACACCACTCGATGAAGAAAAAAATAAAGAAATTGTTCAGAAGTTAAAAGAAAAGAATATATCATTAACTATTGAACCAGACTTTATTAAAACTGTAGGAGAAAAATATTATAACATGATAAAAAATGTTAATAGTATTGATGAGTTAAATGCTATTATTAAACCAATGGTAGAAAGTCTTGGAGTTCAATGGGAAGAATTCATTTCATTATTTAAATATAGTACTCCAGAAGATTTATTTGATCTTCTTATACAATCGTTAAATTAAATAACCTCATTGAGTGCTATTAATTGAATTAAAGAATATAATTGGTTTAAAAAAATAAATAGAAAATAGAATTTTTATAACGAAAAAGAACTTTAAAAAGTAAAAAATGAATGTTCAAATTTATAGTGTCATTATTATCAATAAAACTGGTACTCTTCAGTGGATGAGGGATTTTAGTGAAAAACCAACTAAAAGAACTGAAAATGACCCATTATATTTAGCATCATCTTTTCATGGATTTAGTGTAGTTGCAAGTCAAATAAATCCATTGTTAAAAGAGAGTGATGGAATTCAAAAAATACAAACAAGTAATTTTTCGTTACAATGTTTACATACACAAACTGGAGTTGAATTTTTAGTTATAGCTTCACCTCAATCAGCGCCAGTTCTTGGAGAATTTTTGTCACAACTATATATCCTTTATGCGGACTATGTATTAAAAAATCCATTTATTATTTCAGAAATGATTATTAAATCAAAGAAATTTGAAACTAAAGTCAGAGAATTAGTAACTTCATTAAAAGGAACTTCACAATAATAATTCATATTTTTGTTTTAAATGACAAAATAATATTTTGTTATTCTTTTTTACAAGAAAATAAAAAAGAATTTTCTAATAAAGAAAAAAAATGAAGAACTAGAAATAGACTTAATGCTTTCTCAAAGAGTTAAACCGAGTACAAATAATGTGTTTCATTTCTTTGAATACAGACAATTAGAACAATTTCAAAATGGACGATTTGATGGAATTATTAATTTTGGAGATGACAAACTTGCTATTAAAGTAAATCATAATTCATATTCAACTATTAGAATAGAAACCACAAGTACATATTTATATATTCCTGTTTCATTTGAAAGTGTTTATGGTAAAATTGAAGAGTATTGTTATCTTTCTCCTGATCATATTATTTCTGTTGAAACACAAAATAATGATCCGTACACGAATAAATTAGTTATTTATTGGGATGTTGAAAGAAATGGAAAAAGTGAAATAATTGATGTTGGGAATAAAATTATTTCTATCGCAGCACATGATGGTAGAATTGCTGTAAGTGTTGAAAATATTGGGATATTATTATATGAAATAACAGATGTTGTAAGGTTAATTGCTAAAATTCAATGTAAAGGGGGAATAATTAAAATTCATAGAGATTATATTATCAATTATGTTGATCACATTGTTACAATAATGGATATCAGAATTGTTAGTAGAACAGAGTTTTTTGATAATCTTGGAGATCCTATTATTTCTGATACCAAATATAGATGGAATGCTGTTGATATAGATGTTGAAGTATATGGTGAAAAACATATCACTCATGCAATGACATTAATGCAAGAACGTATGATTGGATTAGACACTACGGTATTTATTCCACAAAGAATAGAAGAAAAAGAGGAAGGAGTTAGAGTTGTTCTTGGTTCACAAAACAAACTTGAAGTTTACTACATTTCATATAATAATTCTGATTTAAAAATTACAATGATTTCATCATATAATTTCACACAAACAAAAGATGATAATAAAGGGAAAATAGTTGCTACTCCATGTCATGTTTTAAGACTTCATCAAGAAAATGGAATGAGTGCTATTGATATTTATCCACTTAGGAAATATTTTTCTAATCAATTTGAAGCAGATATGGGAAAGATTAATGAATTTAGAGTTGGAGATTCTACTACAGATCTTCCTTGTATGTCTAAGATTAATCTTCCAGGTATAACTGATTTAGTTGTTGTAAATCATAAAGTAGTTATTGTAAGAAGTATTGGACCAGAAAGAAATGGTATTACAGATCATTCATTCAATGAAGTGTTTATATTAGAACCGTTAGTTGTTCGTCTATGTCAAGAAATTAAAAATGATATGCAAAGAACAATAACTCAGTTAAATAAGAACCAAGACACATGTGCAATTCAAATTGCTATTTCTTATAAAACATATTACGAGTTAAGTGTTATTCTTGAAGCATATATTAGTGATATACATCATTTTATTAGAAGGAAAAACAATAATTGGACTGATTTGTATTGGAGAGATGTTATGAGTGATGAGGCTATAGTTGTTAAAGATACATTAAAACAACTATATTCTATTATTGCAGAAGAGTTATTAGATTCTAAGAAAGGAGAATTAGCAGCGTATTATTTCTCTAAAGCAAATACATCATTTAGTCATGTTGTAGATCGGTTTATTATTTGTGAAGTAAAGAGTTGTATTAATCTTTACTTTGATGAAATATTTTTTAAGGCAAATAAAGAAACAGGAGCAACGTTAATGGCAACAGAATATGATAAAGTTTTTAGATTACTTGAAAATGATCCTGAGAAATTTATTGAAATAACCATTCAACCAGCATTTCAAGATCATGCTAAAGAATTAAATTCATTACTTGAATTAGGAAAACAAAGACAGAAAATTAAAGGAATTATTTCTCAAAAAAGAAAAGGAACTAAAGAACAAGAAGCAGCTTATTATCTTGAAACGTGTTGTGTTTATGCAGAATATATATTGATGTTACATGAACAACCTCAAGAAGCAACTAAAATAGATATCTTTAAAGAATTAAATACTCGAGGAAGTAAATCATATGAGTATGACGTTATTAATAAATATAAATCTATTTTATTTGATACAAGAGGTGGAAAAGTAGTCAAACAACCAATTGTTAATGTTATTGAAAATAATAGACCATTATTATTTATTGCATTAATGGAATCAGATATTGAATTGTCACAAAAATATATTGATTCTCAACCTACTTGTGAAGTAATAAAACTAGCTGCTTATGAACATTTATATAAAGAAAATAAAAGTTATGGAAAACAATTATTAGAAATATATTTAAAATTAATCAATTCAACTTTAGAATACCCAATGCATGAAACATTAGACAAGAAATATAAAGTAATTTTTGAACGTAGTTTAAATGAAATTAATTGTCAAGTACCAGAATGGATTCCAAAAGAATTATTGACAAATATTTTTATAAAAAAAATTATTTCTTTATTAACTCAAGAACATAACCTCCAATGCAATATCAATTCTATTAATCCTCAACTTCAATTTATTGAACGTTATGCTGTTAGGAAAATCAATTGTGGTGAATTCATTAATTTCCTTCATTTACATTATAAAGGTGTAATTCTTGGATATATACGAGAATTATTTAATGACCAACAAGCACTAGAAAAAATTGCAATTGAAGCACTAACTTATGAAGATGATTTGAGGGATACAATCTTCGATTTAATTTCAACTCATTTATCTATCAAATCTTTTTGTTCTATTGCAGCTCATGCACCAACAATAGACTTATCTCCATTCCTCCGTAAATGTATTGGAAATTCATTTTATAATAAACATCTCATTGACCTTTGTGATGCTTTTCCAAAAGAATAATCGAATTTTCTCTTGATTTTTAATTAACACCATTAAAAGATTTAAAAGAACTAGAAATTATAAAAATATTAATTGATTTTCTATTAGTTATTACTTTTATGGATATATGGAACAACAACATTTCTTTTTTCTTTAATTTTGTAAATGAATCATTCAGGATCTTAAAAATTTAGTCTTTGATTCACGCTTGCCAATGAAGAATGTTTTACGACCAATAGCACAACACGTATTCAAGCAAACGTTTGTTTTAAATTCATCCTGAGTATTATATTTTTACCATTCAGTGAAATCACTGTTGAAACTGACGAAGTAAATGAATACATGTTTGAAGAAGACAGTGTGTTTTCAGAAGGGTTTGATGAGAGTGGTTATACATCAGAATTTTCTGATCTTGAATGGGATAGAATTTATGATGACGTTGTTATTCCTCCACGTGACTCAAATCCAATCAAATTAGTTCTTTCAGTACCAAATAGTGTATTTGATGATTGTGAAGAAATTAATCAAAAATTAATGGACTCTAACCTCCATGAAGATGTTTTTGAAATAACTTCAAATGGATTTTTCTTAATCTAAATTTGTTTCAAAAATGAAAGAGAAAGAAGAACAAAACTTAATTGAATAACAACCCTTTTAAAAATATATCTTTTCAATAAAAGAATTAATAATACAAGACTATTCATGCTTGTAAATTAAAAAAAAGAAACAATATGAAATAAAAAAGATTTCATTTGATTTATGGGAAAACTTTGAAGTCAGTTGTACATTGAATTGATGTATCAACACTATCCAATTTAATTTCATTAATTTTTAGACCAGAATATGTTTGGTCAACATCAAATTCAATTTTGACCGGAAACATATCATCTGTTCTAAGATTATTATCATTCAATGTAAATTCCATAGCTCCAGTACTTCCTTGTTCTACATTTCCGATTATCCATTCAAGACCATCTTCTGTATTGTATGTTCCTTCACAACTATCAACAATAACATTTTCTTTAACAGGAACAATAATACGAAGATTGTTTAATTGTTTTTTTGTTTCATAAGAGATTGTCATGCTAAGGTGGTCCTCTTCTTCTGATGGCCAACAAGTAACACTGATTGGTAATGACTCATTGTCTGTAGAAGTATAACTCCATTTGATAAGAAGAGATGGTGTTGATCCGATGGCATATCCTTTAGCATTAGTCTTTGGAATTAATATATGATCTTTATTAAAAGCAGTAGTATCCATTTGAGGATGTAATTGTGTTTTTAATGGTAATTCATAATGATTAATTGTAATAGGGGTATGTGTTAAAGAAGCATCAGCAACAGAAACGCTCAATGAACCAGCTAAGCTTAATGAACAAGTAGAATTTTCAGAGTACATTGAACATGAAACATTTTCAATTAATTTAATAATCATATTTTCAGTCATCAATTTCTTTTCTTTAATAACTTTCTTTTCTTGATTTGGTTGTTGTTGTTCTTCTTCTTGACTAGCAGAATTGTCTTCGTTATTAAGAACATTTTTTTCTTCTTCTTCATCAAATAAAATTTTCTTTTGTTTACCAAGAGTGATACCTCCTTTCTTCATTTTTATTGTTTCTTTCTTTTTCTCTTTTTCAATACGTCTTCTTTCTTCTTCTTCTTGCATTTTAATCATTTCTTCTTGTTGAATTCGTTGAATTTCTTGATATTTTTCATCGATAGCTCTTTGCTCTTTTCCTTTTTGTTTTTCCATTTTTTCTCTTGACTTTTTTTCTGCTGATAACTCTGAAGCCTTTTGTTGAGCAAGTTTTTTAGCATCATTTTTCTTTTGTTTAAGTTCAAGGAAATAAAGTTCTTCTTCTTGACTTTGCATAGCTAAGTTTTGTTCAACATCAGATGAAGTTAATTTTTCACATGTTCCATCAAAGTTACAAAATTCAGAAATGATGTCAGTAATCACAAAAACATCTGAACATATTTTTGCCTCTGTTATACCATCAAGTCGTTGTGATAATACAGAAACAATGCATTGAAGAATTTGAGTATCTTCAACAATATTAGAATTAATTGAAGTAATTAATACAACATAAATATCGTCTACAGGTTGGTATATATATTTAATCTTTTCTAATTGAATAAAAGTAACTTGACTATCTTTTTCTAATCGTGAGAACTGAGCAAGTATTGATGAAAAATTCTTTAATTTATAATTTTGTATTGCTGTTAAAATATTACCTCCACGTGATATTAGTGCAACTGAGTAAATAGTCTAATTGTTAGTAAATATAATTAAAATGAAACAATTTAATAGTGATGAACCAAACCATTGTTCTTTTCTTTTTTTCTTTTTTTTTAGTTCTGTTCTTTTTTTTTTGTGAAAGGAGAGGTCTGAGTTAATAAAACAATTAATAACAAATTATATTCCATTTTGCAAAAATTAATTAGAAAAACATAAAAATTTAAAACAAAGAGTAATAATTGAAAACTGAATATTATTTTTATTAATCATCTGTTCATGATTCATGAAATTATCTTCTTCTTAGTTAGTTATACGGTTTGCCAAAGCATCAACATATCAATTTGTGGAGATGGAGTTGTAGATGTTTTTGACGAAGAATGTGATTCCACAGAACACTGTACAAATTGTTACTGTGATAATGGATATGAAAGTGTTAATAATACTTGTATTCCTAAATGTGATATTGAAGGCTGTATTAATGGGTGTATTAGTCCAAATGAATGTGCTAGCTGTATTGAACCTGCATATCAATGGGATTGTCATAATTGTGGAAAAGGATATCATATGGAAGGTTTTATGAATTGTGTTCCATACAATGTGAGTGATGTTTATGGTTGTGATAAAATGTTAAAAGATACTTCATTAAGTACTGTTAAAATAATTCAATTGGATTCTTCACTATTAAATAATGCTCAAGAATACACATTATATTTAAAAGATTTTAGACTAACTGTTGGTCATTGTAATTCTGTGTTTGATCCAAGTTCTCCTTATGTTAAAGGGATTTGGATTGAACTTAATGTTATTGATGAAGGGTATTATATTATTGAAACTGAAAAAGAATATTCTAAAACATTGATTGAATATATCAATGCCCAACAATTTCGTTATGGGTTTGATTCAATTATAACTGTACAAAATGAATGCTTTAAAACAGAAAAAATTGGATTTGCAACTTGTCTTGGTAAAAACAATGATTTAAATGATTATATATTATCAGCTTCATTCCTTTCTTATTTTCAAGTAAGAAAATATTACCTTCATGTGTTTGGTCATTATGGAATTGTACCTACAAAAGATTTAAAGTTATATGTTAGAAAAATTAATCACCCTTGCACAGAAAGATATGTTCGACTTTTATGGAGTGACATGATATCATCAACATTTGTTGCAGTGGTTAATACTGTAGACTCATTAACAAGCTTATCACCATGTTCTCGTCAACTACAACCTGGGACTTGGTTTTTTCTTAAAGGTGCTGATGAAACAATTATGATATCTGCTTGTAACAATTCAGTTCTTTATGACACTTATATCCATCTTATACAAGTCCCAAAAATAAATGATGATTTTACTAATGTTAGTTGTAGTGAAAACGATAGTGTTTGTGTTGGTTATAGTGATAGAGGTTGTGGAGTTGCAGCAAAATTAATGCACAAATTAAATTCATTACATGATTATTTCATCTTTGTTTCAGCAACAGAAAAGACTCAATTAAATGTCGAGTTTTCTACAGCTTGTCCATATAATTGTTTAAATGGGGTATGCTCTGTGTCTAAAGGAGGATGTATTTGTAATGAAGGGTATATTGAGAGAAATAATGGATGTACAAAATGTGGAAATGGTGTTATTGATGAAAACGAAGAATGTGATCCATCTAATAAAACTGTTGTTGAATATTACTGTTCTGAAGAAACATGTATGTGTTCCTTTGGATATGTACCTGTTACTATTGATGGGATTACAAAATGTGCAATTTCAACATGTGGAAATAATGAAATAGATGATTATGAAGAATGTGATGGTGGAAGAGGGTGTGACCATTGTCATTGTATTGGCGATTATTATCCTTATGCTAAACCACGTAAAGATTGTATCCTACCTTCATGTGGTAATGGAAGAATTGATTCAGGAGAAGAGTGTGATGGAGGAAAAGGATGTATTGAATGTGAATGTCAACCAGGATGGTACCCAAAACATAGTTCTGATTGTAGAACATATTCTACAAAGCTGTTGGTATTAGCGATATTTCTTCCTGGGTTAGGAATATATATATTCTTTGTTTTGGTCTTATCAATTATAAATGCTATCAAATATACTCTCTTGATAGAAAAGATTAAATTTGAATTAAATCACCAAAACATTATTTGTGGTGATGCTATAATTCCATTCGACCCTTCTTACTGTTATGAAATACCTGTTCTAAATGAATACTTTAAAATTCATCCACAATCTATTAATTTTATGAATGACAAAACAGATATAGATGTTGGTGTTGTTGCTGAATCAACTTGTGTTATAACTAATTTTTCAAATGAAACAATGAACTTTATCTTTCATGGCAAAAAAGATTTGAAACATGAATTAGTTTTTACACCATGTAGAGGTATCCTTAGAAAGGGTCAAGACAAAGAAATTAAAATACAATTATTGATGCATTGTACTACAATTATTAATGAAGGAATTAATGTCACTGTTGGATTTTCTCATTTTAAAAAGTTAATGAATGAATACCAACATCAACACAATCTAAATGGAATAAAACTAGATAGATCAAATAAATCTCAACGTTCATTTAGGTCATCATTTTCTAGTGTATCAAATCAAAACTCAACCTCATCAGATGAAGTCCCTTTAAAACCATCAAAAGCAAAACAATTTTTTGTAACTTTAACTTTAGAAGCTCAAAGTAATTTATCATATAAATTAGATATTAGTGATATTACTACCTATCAACCTCCAATAGGTGAAGGAACATTTGGCATTGTTTATAAAGGACATTGGAGAAATCTTGATGTTGCTGTAAAGTGTGTTAAAACTGATGTTGTATCTATTACAGATCTCATACAACCTTTTACTGAAGAAGTTAAATTATTAGAAAAATTACGTTCTCCATGCATAGTTTCATTTATGGGATATTGTATTGATGAAGAAACAATATGTTTAGTATTAGAATATTGTCCACTTGGTTCATTGAAAAAATACCTTCAATCAATGCCAACTTCAACTCTTCTTAAACTACGTTTTTGTCAAGATATTTCTCGTGGAATGTTATATCTCCATGAAAATAATATTATTCATAGAGATCTCAAGACTGACAATGTGTTAGTTTCAAGTGATAATCCTTATGATGTTGTTGTATGTAAAGTTAGTGATTTTGGAACTTCAAAGTGTTTCATTGAACAATCAAATTTAAAAGAAAAAAAAGATGTTGGAACGCCAATGTATATGGCTCCAGAAATCCATTCAGAAGGAATACTCAAACTTAAATCAGATGTATTTTCATTTGCAATTTGTATGTTAGAAATATGGTTAGGAACATCTCCATATAATAGTGATCTATTTCCTAGTGCAGATTCAATTTTTAATTTTGTTTGTGAAGGGAAAAGACTTCATATTCCTAAACAATGTTTATATCATGATATGATAAAGAAATGTTGGAAAGGAACTGTTGATTCTCGACCCTCTTTTAAAGACATCGAAGAATACTTTGAAGAATTAGTGAAGAATACTCGAGAACACAATGAAACATCAACCTTAATAAAAACAATAAAATAAAAGAATAAAGTCATGACATATAAATTTACAATAATTATTTTGATAAATTAGTAAAAGTCTGAATTCTAAACATTGTTTAATATGATTTGTAAAGTTAAAAAGTAATTTCCCTTTAAATTACTTTTAGTTTCATACAGAGTAAATGATTTGAGTAATGTATTTATTAAGAATCAAGATAATAGAATAAAGATACACCGAAATTATTATTTAAATCTTCTTAACGAAAAATTTAATTTAAGTCTTTAAAGAATAATAAAATTATAAAATTTATACAAAAATAAAAATAAACTTGATTATTTATTATAAGATAATAAATCTTTAATTTCTATTATTCTAGTCTTAATAATATATTGTTTGAGAAAAAAAAAACATCTAATTTACTTCATTCATTTAAAAAGTTATAATTGATTAATAATTTTCATAACCATCTATTGATAAAAGAAATTTACTTCATTGTTTAAAATTCTTTACTTCTTTAAATATATAATTTCATTAATAAAACAACTACTAAAAATGTGTAAAAACAAGGTTGATAATAGTTCAGCACTAAATTACATTGTAGAATATTCTGGTGGTAAAATAGAACTAATATTTAAACCAGAAGATAAAGTATCATGTCTTAATGGAAAAACAGTTCTTTCTCCTTTTTTGTTTTGCAACAAATAATTTAATTTAACTTGTAAAGATGAAATGTCATTCTTTAAACTATCAACTTGATACGTTAAAATATTTTTTTCTCCCTCTAGTTTATAAATAACTCCTTTCATTTTAGCAAGTTCAACCTCACTATCTTCTTTATTTATTTTTTCTTTAAAAAGCTGTTTTTTTAAATTTTCTATTTCTTTGGTGTACTGACATTTTTCTTCATTTAGACGTTCAATTGTTGTCTTTAACTCTTTTTTTTCATTTTCTATTCTTTCACCCCTTTCTAGAGCAAGTTTCATTTGAATAAATAGATCAACACTAATATTAACAACTTCTTGCATGGATAAAATAATCTTTTTTGAGTTTTTTATAGAATAAATTAATTTATTTAATATTTTTATTATAAATAAAACTATTAATTTTTAATTAAAAGTATCATTTAAATAAGACGTTAAAAAACTATGTCGTTTTTACATCTTTTCTAATGGCTCTAATCCAAGGAGTCTTAAACCATTTCCTAAAACAATTCTTGCACAATAGAAAAGGAATAATCGAGCTTTAGCTATTTCTGGCTCACTTCCTTTAACCCTAAGAGTAGAGAATGCTGAAGCAATGACATGAGATAATTCAAATAAATAAGAAACAAGTGTATTTGGTTCAAGATTACGATAAGTATTCATAATAACATCACCAAACTTAGCAATATTCATTATAAGATTCTCTGCTTCTTTTTCTGTTAATAATGAGAAATTAACTTCTGAAGCTTTTGGAATTTCAATACCTGATTTTCTTTCAACGCCACAACATCGTGCATGAGCATATTGTAAATAAGGTCCAGTATATCCTTCAAATGATGTCATTCTTTCTCTATTATATTCATAATCTTTAATTCTTTTAGCATTAAAGTCTTGAATAAAAACAGCAGAAACTCCAATCTTATCAGCAACTGTTTCACGTTCATTTTCATCAATCTCTGAAATCTTTTCTGGATTCTTTTGCATATTTTCTAACATTGTAGCTTTAGCGTCATCAAGAATATCTTGTAAAAATACAGCAGTACCTCTTCTAGTAGACATACCCATAACCATACCAAAACTAATGTGATAACACTCTTTAGCCCAACTATATCCTAATAATTCAAGTATCTTAAATAGTTGTTTAAAATGTAATGTTTGTTGTGTAGCAACAACATAATAACATTTACTAAATGAGTATGTGTTATGTCTCTTAATAGCAGAAGCAATATCACGAGTTAAATAAAGAGTAGACCCATCATCCTTTTTTAATAAAGCAATACCTAATTTATATTTTTCTAAATCAACTATTAAACATCCCTTATCCATTTTAGAAATACCTTTAGCTTCAAGGTCTTTAAGAACTTGATCAACTAATTCCCAATCAGTCTCACTTTCTCCAGTAAAAATATCAAATGAAACATTTAATCTTTCATATGTCTTCTTAAGATCTTCAAGGGCTAATGACCTGAATAACTTCCATTTTACAAGATAAGCCTCATCTCCCATTTCCATATGTTTAAAGAAATCCTTACCTTGAGCCCTAACATTATCATCTTTAGCTTTGTCAGCATTGATCTTAACATAAACATCATATAAATGTCTGATTGGATTTCGTTTTAATTCTTCTTCACTTCCATATTTCTCAAATCCAATAGCAAGAAGACCAAATTGACTTCCCCAATCTCCTAACCAATTCATTGAAATAACATTAAATCCAAGAAGTTTATGAATATTTGCAATAAAATTACCAATGATAGTAGAACGCAAATGTCCTGCATGGAAAGGTTTAGCGATATTAGGAGATGAAAACTCAACAATAACATTTTGTCCTTCTCCTAATGTGCTTCCACCAAACTTCTCTTTTTCTTCAGCAACTTGATTAAGAATCATCTTAGTAAGAGCACTTTTATTTATTGCGAAATTTAAGAATGGACCAGTAACAGTAACACGTGAAATAATATCATTTGGTTTAATTTGTTCAGCCAATTGAGAAGCAACGATATTTGGATTTTTTTCTTCGGTTTTCATTTGTCTAATAATCTTTGCTACAGGAACAGAAAAATCTCCGAGCTCTTTCTTTTTACATAACTCAACTGATCGTTCAGCAAAATCAATTGGAATACCAGCAACACTAGAAATTGTTTCAGCAATTGATTTCTTGAAGGGTGAAAGCATTGAATGATATTATTATTGATTTTGAAAACCCTATTTCTTTTTTAATGGAACATTAATCAAAATAACAAAAATTTGTTCGTTCATATAATTGTATCAGTATAAATAGAAATTAATAAGAACTTCAAAAGAATATTTTTTTTTTCAGATTTTTTAAATGAAGGGAAGTGAAAGATAAAATAGAAACCTGAATAATACAAGAAAAATATCTAAGAAAGAAGGGAAGAAATTATGGAAAAGTTAAATTCAAATTAATTTTCTTCAAGAAGAAAATGGTTCATGAGAACTGTAAAATCTATTGTCTCTTATGGGCTGTTCAAGGATCACTCAAAAACTCTTTTTTACAGTTTTAGAATGGGCAGTACTTATTGCCACAATAGTTTCGATTATTTTGATTATAACATCTGTTATTTCCTTTGTTCTTATTCCTCCTATGGGAAAAACAGATATGGAAACAGTTACAACTGATATTATTAAAAATGGAACACAACGAGTTGTCGAAGTTATTAATCAACACACATCATCTCATTCTAAACCAGTTAAATCATCATTTGTATTAAGTAATCTTCCACCAGTAAAATTCCAAGGAAAAAGATCAACGTGTTGGGCTTTTAGCAGTATTTTCCAATTGGAATATGCTTATAATAAGAATTTATCTAATAAATATATTTCATTAAATGAACAAGCTTATGCTATTGATGCAGTTGAGGCATGTAAGGCTGATGATTATAAAGGATGTCCAAAAAAGAGATTCGACTATAGTACAAATACAGGATATCCACAATTTTTATGGAGATACTCATCTCTTTCAAATAAAGTTCTTCCAGAATCTATTTGTGAATACCAAACAAATAAAGATAACGAATGGAAATGTGATGGAAAAGAACAAGCACAAAAAACAAATGCATTAAAATTTGATGTTAAATCAATTGCTACTTTTAGAACAATTGAAGAATTAAAAGAAGCTGTCAAACAAGGACCAGTTTCTCTTGTATTAGTTTTAGTTCAAGGACAATATATTATTCAAGTCGATAATAAAGATAATATTCTTGGTAAGATTCCAGGTGCTGAAATTAAAGAATGTCCAGAAAATTCAAATCTTTGTGTTTATATTCCATCTGAACGAATTACTAATGATGGAGAATACATTATTCCTGAAAGAGCAAATAACAGATATGGATATCATGTTGTTACTATTGTTGGGTATAATGATAATTATATTAGTAAAGATAATACTCGTGGAGCATTCATTATTAGAGATTCTACTGATGACACTCTTGTTTATGGTAGTCATTCATATCAATATCTCAAAGGAGAACATAGTGAATGGGATGAACGTACTCTTTGTGCTAATGTTTATAATCCACTTGGATGGGATTCTTGTGTCTATATGAATCCAGGACCAACTGGAGATTCTAAAGTTGTTAAATACGATTTAAAAGCAACTTGTTTAAATGAAAAGTATATCAAAGAGAATGTATTAAATACAAGAAAACCAACTGAATTTAAATGTATTAATAGTGATTTGTGTGATACTACTAAACGATATTTCATTTCATCAACTTCTAGGTCTCAATATTCATCATATCTCTTTACTATTACATTCTTAGAAGTTAATCCAAATAATACTGATGAACAAAAAGAAATTACGTTTACTGATTTCCCATTAGATTCTTATAATAAATTCATTCAACCAATTGACTCACAAATTGAATTAATCCAAACAAATACTACATTTTGTGGATATCGCTCTCTTCCTTATACTGTTCTTGATAAAATTTCTATGGCTAAGACTCAAGACAGTTATTATGGTGTTCAATTCAATATTGAGTGGGACAAACAATCATATTCTAACAATGGTGAATTCGATTATTCACAAATACTTAAAAGTATTCATGAATTCCCAGAATACAAAGGGTTCCTTGGACCAGAGCCATACCAAGTACGATATGAAGACTAAAATTTCATTTATCTTGATTAAATTGAAGAAAAAATAAAGAATTGTGTTTTTTATCGGTCTTTTTTTTGGAGTGTTTATTATTATTATTATAAACTACTTTTTATCGTTATATTTTTATTAATTACAAAAACCTTAAAATAGATCTTCGATAATTAAAAATAAGCAAAAAGTAAAAAAAATTAAAAGAATAAATTAAAGGGTTAGCCAAGAACTATTTTGAGATAAAAAATTAACTTGAAAAAAGGAAAGGTAAAAACGTAAAAAAAAGACAAAAAAAATTTTTAGAACTAAAAATTTTCAGAAATAAGAAATGAGTATTTCTGCAAGTCTTGTGAAAGAACAAGAAGAACTTAAGAAAAAAGTTGACGAGTTAACAAAACAAATTTCATCTATTAAGAAAGAAGCAACTGAAGGAATTGATTTTGATAAAAGAATGATGGACTTGTTAGAAATGAAACAGTACTTAGGAACAATTAAAGATAACTCAGAGTTAAAAAAGATTTATATAACAAGTACAAAAACTAAAAAGGAAAAGAAAGGAAATTATAAAATGACTTTAAGAAGACAAAAAGCTCTTACACTTAAAACAAATGATAACGAACCTATGTATAATGTTATTGAAATTCGTAAACAATTTGCCATCGATAGTGTATCAAGAGAAATTGAGAAGATGGCAAGAGATCAAGTTGTTGACGATCCTAATTTCACTAATTCTGTTGATAAATTAATTCAGTCATTGGCAGAACAACTTGATACAGATTGTAAAACAAATGATGTCAATGATTTATTAAAAACGTTTGACGTTAATTCAGTTGCATTAAGAAAAACTTCAACAATGTTTAAAGTAACTTCAAGGCTATTCTCAATGGAACCAATAGTTGAGGAAGAGACTATTGCTGATGATGCTGAGTATGAACGAATTGCTCTTTGTGAAAAACTTACTTTTACTGATATTATTAAGAAAGTTGCTGATTTTTCTGTATCAATGGAAGATGCTATTTGTTTGAGTGCTGTTATGTTAGGGAAACCACATGATGATTATTCAGGTGATTTTTTTGATGTATGTTCTCAAACAATAGTGAATATTACAGAGTTATCAACTAATGTCATAGCATTATTTGAAAGATTATCAAAGTTGAGAGGAGATGAGGAAGTGAGAAAAAGTTATGAGGTTGAACTAAAAGCTTACATTGATATTGTAGAAGAAATAATTGAACGAGAAAAGGAAAATACTGTAAAAAGGTTGCTTTCAAATAATGAAAAAGCAGAGGAAGTCAAGGTTGAGTTCAGACCAGGTGATTTAGAAGAAATTATAAGAGAAACAGCATTGAAAGTAAAAACAAGTATATCACATGCATTAATGAGTGCATATGCAATGGCACATATGAAACCTAAAGAATATGGAAAGTTAAAAGAAGAGACTGGAGAAAAGAAAAAGAAGAAAGACGAGAAGAAGAGGGAGTTTGTTTTAGATAGATGTTTTTATAAGGAAAAAATGGCGTTAGTAGAGTTAATGAGTCTTGTTTTAAATGTCTATCATGTGATTGAGATATTTAGTGAACAGACACGAGGAATTGTTTGTATTAAACAAAGTGAGACAGAAATTGGTGAATCACAAGATAAAGCAGATATTCAATTAACAAAGAATCATGTAACATCAGGAAATGTGAATGGGTTTATTGAGAGATTAACAACAACAGAAGATAATGATTTTGCAGAGTTGATTGTATCATCATTTGGTTCATTCATGACATCAAAAGAATTTATAAAGAAATTAGTAGAAGCACATCGAACTGGAGATAAAGCTGTAAAGAAGAATGTAATGAAAGTTTTTTCTCTAATAACATATAAGACATTTGCTGATTTAGGAAAAGAGGCAGAGAGTATATTAATTGGATATTTGGAAAATATGAAAGAACCGGAGGCTGTTGAAATGCGAGTTCAATGCAAAAGAAAGGCTAACATTAAAGATTTGAACATAGCAGGGTTATTAATTCCACCAATCAATTTTTATATACCTGATGAACCTATATTCCCAACAGAATTTTTTATTTCATGTGAGGCAAAAGAAATAGCAAGACAACTCACAATGATAGACTATGGAATCTATAAAAAAGTGAAACAGAGTGAATTACTAGAGAATCTACCTAGTGTCATGAAAAGGAATAAAATTTGTAGGTATTCACACGTGATAGAAATGGTAAATAGAATTGATGAGATAGCAAATTGGACAGCAACTACAATATTGATGTTTGCTGATATGAATAATCGAGTAGCTATGATGATGAAATTCATCGAAGTAGCAAATGAGCTTGAATCATTAAATAACTATCATTCATTAGCAGGAATTTGTAAAGGATTTGAGTTAGAAACTGTTCAACGACTTGGTGTAACAGTGAAAAGTGTTGGTTCACATTTGAAACATTTAGCTGACATTTCTAAGAATCTAGGATTTAATTCAAATTCATACAAAGGATATAAGAATGCAGTAGAAAAAATTAAAGATGCATGTGTTCCATTTATGTTTGTTTATCTTGTTAAAGTATAAAATAAGAAAGATAACTCAATAATTTAGATTACCTACAATTAAGGATATTCATGGAGTGTATGAGAAGCAACCATCGAGTGGAAAAATTATTAACACAATCCAAAAGGAACAGATTCTTGAGCTTGCAAGCAAGTTCTTAAAGTATCAAAACTATGAATACGGCTTTACAATTACTGAGCCATTATACACATATTTATTTGATTTATGTTATCTTCCAGTTATTGGAAACCCCGGGGAAGATTCATATCAAAGAAAAATATCATTATTATGTGTTGACGCACCCCAATAATTATTGAATTTATTTTTTATACTAACATAGTTTTTTATCATTTACTTTTGATTTAAGAGTTTTCTATACTTATATGATTCAAATTTTGATTAAATAAAAATGTTAAAATAATCAAGATAAATAACAGTAAGAATAGAAGTATACAAACGAAAGAGAAAGGAATCCATATAATAAAAGTATCAAATATAGCACAAATGTAGTTAGTAAGATTCAAAGGAAGAAAGTAATCACAAGGTATAAGAAATATTTGAAAGAAAAAAAATTCATACATTTCACAGAAACTGAATAAAGTTTTTGAAATACCAAAAGTGGTTATAAAAAGAATGAGATCTATTTAATTTAATAAAAATAAGTGGAAGAAAGATGTTTAGAAATAAAAAAAATTTGGAAGTAACTAATTTTTTTATCTTATTATATTATTATTTTTATTAATCGAATATTCTCTTTTTTATATTTAAATAATTTGTTATTTTTTTTTTATTTTGTTATTTATTATTTTGAATGATAATGAACTATTTCAATTTAACAAATCTATTCACTAAATGTAAAAAGTTTTCTTGGTCTAAAGAGCTAGTTACAAATTAAAGTTAAATTTACTATTCTAATATATTAAAAATAAATTAATGTTTCTTATTTATTTAATCAATCAATCATAATTTATTTAAATATTAAAATGAAAAAAGATGACTCAATTAAGTATTGAAAGTATTATCACTAATATTCAGTATAACACCTGGAAATATATTTAATACTATTAAAAGAGAAGAAATTAGATAAACACTTTAAATGAAAAATAAATAAAGAACTTGATTTAATGAAATTATTAAATAGATGTGTTAACTCTAAATTATCAATTATTATTCATTAATACAAATGATTTGTTAAATATGAAATGATTTGATTAATAATTAATTTCAATTCTTATTTTACATAATTTAACATTCAAATTATGTAATATACAAAGAATTAATATTAATTATGAATGGAATAGTATTATTTATATTGTTTTATCATTTCTTTATAAATTTATCCGTTCTAAATTAATGTTTAATAATGATAAAAAAAAAATAAACAAAATAATAGAAATCAACAAAGTTATACTCATCTGAATATCTAGAAATAAATAAACAATTCGTATTATTATCATTAAAAGTACTATGATAAAATATATTTATGTTAATAATATTTTTTTATTTATAATAAATTTGTATACTTTGTAAAATATTTGATTAACCATTTCTCTCTGAATATTATAATTTATCTCTGTATTCAATTTCTTAGTAAACAATATTCACAATAAAGAATATACTTTATAATATGATGTTAAATAAAATCCTTTCATCCATCATTAATAAAAGAATTGGTTATGATTATAATGATAAACAAAAAATACTAATAACAATTAATAACTTTGTATAACATATTGATACTTCATGTAATATTACAATACAAAAATTTTTAATGAGTTCGATGTTTCTAAAGATTGATGTAATGATTTGATGAAGATATAGAATTTATGATGAATTTTGTCTATTCATTTGTTAAGATGAAAGGACACGTCTTGTTAATGTTAGTTTTGGTGAAGAATATTATAAATCATAAAATGGAAAAAATTATCAAGATTCATCAAACAATTGTTGATAATGAAAGAAATCTTAATAAGATTATTATTGATAATAATGTTATGAAAAATAATATTGCAAATCTCACTACAATTTCTTTTCCTGTTTATCCACTTTCTTCTCTTATTAATTTGTCGTCTTTGGATATTGAATCTATCACAATTCTCAATAGAGTTAATGACTTTGCTTTAGACTCTCTTAAAAATTTATCTCAGATTGAATATTCATTAAAAGAAAAACAAGAAACACTCAAATCCATTGTTTTTGATAAAGTACACACTCAAAAGTTACAAAGAGATGAATTTGAAAAACAAAAAAGTGAAATTCTCAGTAGAATCCAAAGTAAAAACCAACAAATCCAAAGACTTCAGAAAGAAATTGAGAAGGTGCTCTATGAAATTAACACCAAAAAACAAACTATTCAAACAAAGAACATTCAAATCAATCAACTCAAAACTAAAAAGGAGTGTGAATTCAGAAATTTATTGTGTTCTACTATCCATTTAAATCATAATAAAGAGGCATCTTCTATTCCTCCAAAACCTCCTAAACAAAAACAAAAAAGAACGAGAAAACAAACTGTACTCTTTCCAAACTTGGTGAAGTAATTGAATTAGTGCAATTATATGAACCAGGAATAAGAAGAAATGAATTAACATTGATCCATTAACTTGCACATTTTTTCAACTGGAATTTTTTCCATAATCATCTCAAGAAGATTGTTGATGCCTTTCTCTAGTAAGGCTGAGCACACTTTTCCAGCAGGAGATTCAGAATCTTGAGATTTACAAAGAAAGTTAACTAACTGAGTGATTTTTGCAGCATCATTACCTTTAATTTTTTCCTCTAGTTCTCGAACTAAGTCAAGACACATGAAACAGTTTTCTGGGACAGCATTTACAGCAACAACAATTAAAAAGAGAGCAATAATAACTCCTTTCATTTAAGTTTATAATGATTAATTTTTAGGAGATTTACGTTATTGAAATAGGCAATGCCTATTTATTGTTATTCTTTTTATTTCTTCTCTTTTTTAGTTTTATTATTTTTTAATAACTTTTACAAATAACAAAAATTAAAAAAATGTTATTTTATAGCAACTTTTTGCTCCTATTGTAGTTTTTTATTATTTTACACTTATCTTTATTCTATTCTATAAATTTAGTAGTGTTTTAGATACTTTTTCTTTTGTTAAACCAGTGAGTATTGATAATTCTCTCTTCTTTTTGTCCTTTAATATTTTCTGAATATTAATAAGTATTAATATAGGTCGTCTCAATAACCCAGAAGAACTATTTAAATAGACTTAGATGATTTGATGATAGTAATAGACTTTAAACAATAAAATAATTTGTTTGATGTGTTAAAAATAGAAAATCAATTAGACTCTGTTTTTAGTAAGAGTCAAAAAGGTGAAGAGATATTAATTTGATTTTATACAGCTACACTAGTTTTCTGTTTATTGTGGTAGTTTAAAAAAGTATGCTAATTGATATTTCCTTTAGTCCTTTTATTTTTTTTCATTGTTCTTTAAAAAAAGTGAATAAATCATCAACAATAATCAATAGTATATGCCTATATGAAATGTTTGGTATATATCTTATTTACAATTGGAATTTGATGTTATTTTGCATATTATCTTCTTATTATTAGAAGAACAATATAGTTGTAATATAATATGATAGATGAAAACATTTAGTTTAATCAAAACGTTATTATAGTTATCTTAGTTATGGTAGTTCTTAAGATAAATATTTCTTCTTTAAATTATAGATAATAATTGCTTGGCTATAGTAATAAAGTAATTTTATGGATTGTTTTTTTAATTATAAAGAGATATATAATTATTTCATGTAATTGTTAAATACATGTTTTCATTTGATTCATTTTTTAATTAAACCTTTATTTCTTAAAATTGGTGATAAATTTTTTAAAAAATAAATTCTATTTAAATGAACAAATGTAATATTTCATTAGACAATTAATTGGTGAAGGATTGCATATTGTTTTTTTAATACTCTCTGAAATATTTTTATTTTATTCTTTATATCTTAATTTTATTTAATTTTGATATAACCTTTTTATTTTATTAAAAAAGTAGTACTTTGAAACTAAATTGGATACAACTGTTGAGTTAATCCAAAAAAAAATAGAACTTTGCTTATTCAAAGATATGAGTGGTTTAATCTTTCTAAAGGAACAGAAACCTAAAGACTAATAATTGAAGAATGGTATTATAGCTAAAGTTTCACCTCTTGGCAATTTGGTCATTTTGGTATTTAAAAAATCAATCTAAAAATTAATAGTGAGTAAAACTCAAATCAAGAGATAATATAAATAAATTGACTTCAGAGGAGAAATTGTTATCATCAGAACCATCGAAAAGGGGTTAGTTAAAGAAATAAAATGAATAACAAAAAATAAAAAAATGATATAAAATACCTAAATTTAGGGTAAATAATTAAATAGAATAAAAATGAATAAAAGATCGGGAAGTTAAACAAGAAAAAGCAAACCCCATTAATTATTAAAGAATTAAAAGAAAGCTAGAATGAAAAAATTTAGAAGAAATCATCAAGAATGGATTCTTTACTATTGAACTTGAAAGGATTTGATAATTATCGATCTATAGGTATATAAACTCTCAAATTGCACTAAAAAGGGCTGTAAACACTGGCTTACAATGCAACCCACTATTAGACATGAATGCAATGTTGCAGAACACCCTGCATTCAAATGTTTATATTCTTTTAGAGAAATTAGAAATTATCAAAGTGAACAAGAGAGTGTCTTATTGGCTCTTCTTAATAAATTTTACGATATTACTTTTACTGCTCATAAGAAACAATCACTAGTGACTGTACCATTTTTTAGAATTTTAACTCTTGATGGCCCAGTTGATTCTATTCAATTTAAAGAACTTATCGAAAGAAGAATTACTGAACGACTTAATGCTGAAGTGGCAAATGGTTCGTCTTTAAAAACTGCTTTAAGAAGATGTGAAAATTATAGAATTGTTGATTCTCTACATATTTTGACTGATATCTTAGAAGTTCTTGGTTATAACTTCTCTACACATCTTTCTACTGGAAAAAAAGGTACTTTAAAGGCTGAGTCAATTTGTGGAATAACCTCTTTAACAGGTAATTTCTTATTTAATCAAGAAGGAATATCTCATTTAGGAACTGAAGTAAGCAAATACATTGTTGGTCTTGAATCAATTGATGGCATCTGCACTCTCCACAGAAATGATCCTGTTATCCAAAGTCTTTTACTCCCAAAGTTGAAGTAGATAAGTCTTAATTGTTTATTTTTTGATTGTTTAATTTCTTCATCTTGTTAATAATTTTTTAATCCTTTTTTTCCTTTTTAGATATTTTTTTTCTTTTATTATTTACTTCCTTTGATTAATTTTATACAATTAGTTCTTACACTTTCATCCTTCTTCACTTTTTTTTAACAAGTTTATTATTATATAGTATATATCACTATAAAAAAGGGAGCATTATGTCTTTTTGTTTTAATTGACAATCATTAGATAGATAAAGATATTTTTTTTAATGTCGTCATCATAATTAAAATACTTAGAATTTTTATAACTAAAGTATTTCTTGTTTTTGAAATAATAACTTTATACCATATAAAGCTTTTAGTATTATATTTTTTTAGAAATCTCTATTTTTAGTTAGTGATGTTATTTTTCAATTATAAGGTAAAAAAACAGAAGTACTGCTTATGATACTATATAACTCTTTATGTAATTTTAATTTTGGTGGTATTAAGAAAGTCTATTGAATAAAATGTTATATATTCCTATTTTACTCTTATCCATCAAAAAAATATGAAAAAAACAATTTTTTAAGCAAAAGGGAAAAGGACGATTAAAATTTCTTGGTTAGAAGCATAGGAAGTATCTTAATTAATAACATAAATATCTTAGAATCAAGAAAGAGAACTGTTATTTACTTAACGTAAAACCTGAAATTGTAACACTAACTTTTTTATTTTCCATTACCAAAATCTGTTTCGTTATTGTTATTTTCATAACAATAAAATGAGAAAAGAATAGGTTGTACATAAGTTCTTATAAATTATCAAGATAAATCGTCCTTACTATTATTTTTTTTTTTCAATACTTATATTTTTTTATTCATTTATGAGTCTTTTCATTATAAAATAGTGCCAGTAATAATTAAGAATAATTATAAACAAAGTGTAATATATAAAAAGGGAGTTGTTTTGGTTCTTGATTATTATTAACAATTTCATTTATCTTATTCAGTTTAATGAAATTGAATTATGTCTTTGAGATATGATTCCATGTTTAGATATAATCAACAACTTAATAGGTACTATTATTTGATTTTATAATGTTACAAAGACATAAAAATAATAATCTATTTCTAATTCTTTTAACTTAGACGAAACATAGTAAATATAATTATTCTGTTTTAAATTTGAAAAAATATTTCTAATGAATAAACAGTCGATAGTTTAAATATTTATCAATTGATAACACTAAAAATCAGGAATTCATTAAATAAGAACAAACCACAAATTGTTTTTAAATGATTTTTAAGATTTTTTTTTGAAAAAATTAAACAGTTTATTATCAACAAAAAGTACATTGTTAATATACTTTGAACTATACCTAGAATAAAGAATAAAAAGAAATTACTAGAAACTCTTATTTCCATTCTTGTTAATTTTTTATCTTTCATAAACATGTACAAACTTATTGTATTATATGTAATTGTTATCATAAAAAATGAAGTAAAATTTGTAAATTAATTAATCATGTTTCACTATAAAGTAAACACTCTATTCATAACTGTAGTTGCATTTCTTTAAATTTGAAAAAAAGTATTTAATTAAAGTTTTAAGAAGTACTTCCAGTATATACTAAAACTTAAGAAACTACTCTTTATACGTTTCGTATTTAACCAAACCAGAAAATGTTTGAGAGTTATCTTAGTTTGTTATTATATTTTAATTAGTTATATTCATCAGCCATTCTTAATTCCTTTCTTTACAAAAACAATTTACTTTTTCTCAGAAATTAAATGTAGATTGAATAATCTTCTTAAAGAACTAAGTATTTACCACGAATAATTAGTGTTAAGAAGTTAAGAAAAACAGAGTTCTATAGATAGTGAAAAAGATTTTTAGAAATTAAACACATAAAGGATCTTTCCATCTTTAGTTCTTTCAATATAACTTCTAAAATTGGAATAAAAGAATAAAATGTTTTTTTTAACAAAAAAAAAGATTATTTTTTAGATAGTTAGAATAAATATTATTTGAATAAAATACTTTTTGTGGTCTGAAAAAATTTTTTTATGATTCACAAAGACTAAATAAAAAAATTGATTAATAAAAGAGTCAAGAAAGATAAGATTAAGATTTGGAAAGGTGAACTTTCTTATTATTTTAAATAGAATAAACGAAAGAACTTAAAATACAAAAAACTTTTAATTGAATGTCTTGTTCTTCATTTCAATTACTTTGTGAACATACCCAAATACTTCAACAAAATATACTAAAGGTCATTAACCCAAACAAATACTCTCCAATAGAAGCAATTCAATTAGAAATAGTTTCAATAATATCTTCAATTGTTGATTATCTTAATAACCAAAAACAAACAATTGAAGAAATCATAAAAAAGGTGTGTGAATGCTCACAACCATTAAAAGAAACAATTAAATTAGAGCCTTGTCAAGAACTTTCTTTAATCATTGAAAAACCAAAAGATGGTATTTCTGAATTTGAATTACCAGGACCACTTCCATTACCAAAGGAATTCAATACATTAAATGATAATTTTGGAGAACTTACACCATATTATTCTCACTTAAAAGAGTGGTGTAGGAAGAGTGAAGCACACATTATTTTTGAAAGCAAAGATTTAACTTCAAAAACGTTTTGGCATTTAACCAAAAACTTAAAGAACATGATGATTATAATACAAACAGAAGACAATTATATGTTTGGAAGTTATCACTCTATATTACCTAAAAGTCAAGATGTATGGGTCCAAAATGATCCAAATCATTTTGTATTTACATTAACTAATCCAAACCATGTTAAACCATGTCGATTTGATCCATTACCAACAAACAACAATTTATTATTTATTTATGGTGATAACGACATAGAGAATGTTGTTTGGATTAATTATTGTTATTGGATTACTTGTGATAATATTATTTATTTATGGCATCATTTTCCTGATAATTATATAGATACTACAGGATTTGGAGGTGATTTATTTGTTGGTTGTGTGGATTGGGACAATCCAAATGAAATTAAAAAAGTATATATATTAGAATGGATTAACAAAGAATGAATAACTTTATTTTCAATTTAAATTTTTTTAATTTAAAAATTCAGTTAAATGTTTTAATAAATAAGAAGTAGATGGTCTTTTATGGTAATTAAATTCAAGAAGCTCTTTTAATAGATGAATTAATCCAGGTGTTTGTTTTTTTTGAAATACAGGGTCAGTATATTCTCTTATTGAACGAGTTTTTCTTCCAACAAGATGAAGTGCTTGGCATCGGGAGATTTGAATGTGTTCTTTTCTTAAGAAATCTGTTAAAACAACTGTACCTTCTAATTTTATAATTTCTTCAAGAATATCATTTAAACATTCTCCTTCAAATAATGGATAATTTCTAATAATCATTTCAGCTAATACACATCCACATGACCAAATATCTATTGATGGTGTATAATAATGTATATGAAGAAGAAGTTCAGGAGCTTTATAATTTATTGAACCAACATGAATTGAATATTTTGTATTTTGTATATAATAATCAGCAAGTCCAAAATCAATTAATTTAAGAGTCATATTATTATAATTAAACATTATATTACTTGGTTTAATATCTCTGTGCATAATGTTTTTTGAATGAATATAATTTACTGCTTTAAGTAATTGAACAAATAAGATTTTTACTTCTTTTAATGTTAATTTTTTTGATACTTGATTTAAAGGAGTATTATGAATATATTCCATAATAATACTTTGGTTTTGTTGTTCATTTTCTATTACATCATATAATTTAACAATATTTGGGTGTTGAAGTTGACTAAGAAAATATACTTCTCTCTTTAAAGTACACTCACTAAAGCTTGAAAAAATTTTTATGGCACATTCATATCTTTCTTCTATAACCCCTAAAAAAACTTTTCCATAAGAACCATTTCCAATCCATCGAATAATCTGATATTTGTTTTGATTCCCACTTTCTATTTTAAATGCTTTATCATCCCAAACACCATACATTTTCTTTTTATGTTTTCTTTTTAAAAAGAATAGTATAGAAGCTTTTTTTGTCTTAAAAAGAACTTTATAAACTAAAAGTATATTTCAGATGTCTGCTATCATTACTCTTTCTAGAAATGAAACAATTTATCAGCAATTACTTACCCATTGCCATAACGAATTCCAAAAAACTTACTGGAAATGGTTTATTTCTTTAAGTGAAATTCCACGTCCAAGTTATCATTGTGAATTATTCTCTGAATGGGTATTAAAACAAGCTAACAGATTAAGTCTTCAAGCAAAACGTGATAGTTTTAATAATGTTTGTGTTCATATACCTGGATCGAAATCACATGAAAATGCACCACATGTTATTCTTCAAGCTCATATGGATATGGTTGCTAGTGTTATTGATGGAAAGGATTTTGATTTTGAACATACCCCAATTACTTTACAAGTTCATGACACTTATATTTCTGCTGATGGAACAACACTTGGATCAGATGATGGTGCTGGTTTAGCTTGTTTACTTGCGCTTATGGAACTTCATCAAAAATTTGAACATGCTCCTATAGAGGCATTGTTTACTGTTGATGAAGAACCTGGATTACTTGGTGCAATGGAGTTAAAAGAAGGAGAGTTATTTGACTCTGCAAAGTATTTGATTAATGTTGATTCAGAAGACTGGGGAGAAGTTTGCATTTCTTCTGCTGGTTGTGCTCAAAGAAATATGACATTCCCAATTAAAAGAGAAGAAGTTTGTGGAGATATGGTTACTATTACATTAGAAGGATTTAAAGGAGGGCATAGTGGTGCAGAAATTCAACACCAAAGAGCTAATGCATTAAAATGGATTATTCAACTACTTCTTCATGATTGTCCAATCACTGAAAAAATCAGAATTGTTGATTTTAAGGCAGGTCATGTAGACAACGCTATTCCAACAAAAGCGTTTATGTCTGTTATTGTTCCTGATGGTGAACTACTTGAAAAGAAAATAAAAAAGTATCATCAAGCTTATTCTGTTTTATACAACGGTGCTGAAGAAGGCAATCCTTCAATTACTACCTCAATTAAAAAGGGAGTTACTAGAAGTGCTGTCCCAATTACAGCATCAGCTAATATATTATTCTTATTAAATTACTTGACTCATGGTGTTGTTAGATTTTCACCTGATGTTCCAGATTTAGTAGAAACTTCCAATTCTCTTTCTATTGCTAAATTAGATGAAAAAGAACTATTTGTTTGCACATTAGCTCGAAGTTCTGATAATAATTATTTAAAAGATATTACTGAGTTTATTGAAGAGATAGCAAAACTTCATGGAGGTTCTATTTCTATTCCAACTCCAGATGTTGGAGGTTGGCCAGCTAAACCACAATGTCATTTAGTAGATGAAATATTAAGAGTTTATAAAAAATTATATAATGAAGAAATGAAAGTTGTTGCTATTCATGCAGGATTAGAGAATAGTATTATTTTAAATCAATACCCCTCATTTGATCTTGAGTCTGTTAGTATTGGACCAACTTGTAAGAACGTTCATACTCCAGACGAAACTATTGACATCGAATCAGGAAATAAGTTATTGGATCTTATTTGCACTTTACTCTCTGAACTAGTATAACTTAACCACTATTCATTCACTAATTAAATTCAATTAGGTTTTAATAGTTTTTCTGTTTTATGAAATATAGTATTAAATAATAAAATTAATTCATTAAATGTACAGATTGAAGTACACAAAATATAAAGCAAGTTCATTAAATAAATAATCAAACCAAGATATGGTACTGTTCCAATAACTTTAAATAATACTTTGCTAATTCCAGTTGGAACACAATTTTGATCTGTAGATTCCATAGTACAATGATTACCATTATTGTCATATTGAGAACCATATAATAAAATGTTAGGACAAAGGGTAATAATTTGAGTGAGAAATCCTATTGCTGAAAGACAAATGAATGCAACAATCAAAACAACAGATCCAGGAAGTGTTTTCTTTCTTCTAAGAACAAACTTGGAAATTCCTGGAAATTTTGTTGTTAAACGACGACTTCCTAGAAACACAGTAAATGAACAATGGAAAGTCAATAACAACATAAAAAGAAACCTAATAAAAAACATGTTTTGATGTTTTAATGAGATGAGAATGTATTCAATTGGTAATATTTCTCCCGTTCTTTGTGGTATAAATCCACATCTCCACCCACAATCTGAATATAAGATAGAACCATACAAACTTACAGTAATACAAATTACATAAGACAGAGAAAAAAGAATCGCTAAAATACCACCTGAAATTCTAAAAATTATTGAGAGAGTTGAAGTTAATTTTTTAGGAGAGTGTAATGTTTCATATCTTTTTTGAAATATTTCTAACTTTATTTTTGTATACTCTGGGTATTGAGTATAACGTTGTTGTAGAGAATTTATTAAATCCGAAAGGAATTGTTTTTCTTTCTCTACATAAGGTAGTTGTTGATTAAAAATGGTTCCTCTTATTGTTTCAACTCCAGTTGAAACTACCCCATAACCACCATAATATATAGTTAACAATCTTCCAAACAATGTCATTGTCATAAATACTGCACAAGCTCCACTTATAATTAATTCAATAATTGAGTTAGAGTTATGAATTAAAAGTTTGTAAAGGTTCTGCTTTGCATCTTTATCAAGATTAACAAAAATAGAATCAAAAGAATATTCATTTTGATCTGATATATTACCATTAATAACCAATGGAATGATAATAAATAAAAGTACTATAAATGAGGTGATTGCCAATGTAACCCTGAAAGCATTTATAACCATTTGTTTATCATTTAATACTACACTTGAAAACGGAATAATAATACAAAAAATTATGGCTAATGTTACTGTTATAGCAATAATAACATAATTTATATCATCTAGATCAGTGAACATTGGCTTTTTTGACGCAAACTCATATATATTTAAAGTAATTAAAATAGAAGTTACAATAACCTGAAGAGGAATCAATAAATAAGACAAATAACTTGTGAATGAAGTATCAAGATAATGATAAGTAAATATGATAAAGACTATCAAAACAAAAGACCCAACACAAATAAGTGAAGTACTCAATTCAAGCGTTTCAGACCCACTCATTCAATAGTATTTTTTAAAAGATCTTTTTTCCAATAAAACAAAGAACTATGAAAAAAAAAGATTCATTTAAAATGAATCAATTATATTTTTATGTAATTTAAAATATTGTTTTACTCTTTATTATCATTTCCAATAGGTGAAAATCCTTCTTTTGATTTATCTCCTTTAACAACATGGAAACTTACTACAATTTGCATTGCAACAAGAAGAAGATAAACAATAGAACTAAATCCAATCATCATTCCACTATATCGTTTAAATGGTGTTCTTAATACATCAACACAGAACGGTAAAGAATTTGAACTTGACTCAGCTGTAGTATTAAGAGTAGTAGTGTTTACTGTTGCTAGACTGAAATCATGGCACTCCCAAACTTCTTCAAATTGAGGAATTTCTTCTTCATCCATCTTAGACCATCCTTTCTTCAAAGTTTTATCAGTATAAACAACACCAGAAAATGAATACAACCCAATAAATGTCACAATAGTAGTTGCAAATATTAATAACACTACAGTCTATTACAAGTTAGTTCTCAAAAAAATTATAAGTCATAAATTTAAACAACAAACCACCATAACAATTGCCTTTCGTTGCAATGCACCTCCAAGAATACCAACTATCCCAGTGATTAATGAAACTGCTCCAGTAATTCCAGTTAGTGTTGTCATGATCATTATATTCCATGGAACAAAAGTATATTTTTGTTTGTAATGAACAATAGCAAAAATAGTAACACCCAGTATAATCAATGAAACAAACTACCAAATAAATTATAATAAAATTGATATAATAACACTATAACACAAACAGTAATAAGTGTTGATAATACAACAATAAAAATACGTGAAATCTTCCACATTTTATTATCTTATTATTTTCTAGTTTCTTTTCTTCTGTTTCAGATTAATCTTATGTAACAAAAATATATTATATTATTTTAAAACTATAAAATTACTATTTTTATATTTTTTCCTTTTCTACTGAATTTTCTTTTAAAGCCTTATTCCTTCACTCAAACAAAACCTTTGAAAAATAATAATTTAAATAACTGGAGATGATTGTGCTGGATTTATTTGTTGTTTGTGTTTTGGTTTGGCAGCTGGTTTTCTTGGAGGAGCACCTAATGGTCTCCCTGGAAGTGATGGTGCAACTCCTGTTGGTCTTGGGGCTAAACCAAGTTTTTGTTCTGCTTGCCTTCGTGGACTTAAAGGAGGGACAGGAGGTGCTGAGGTACTTCCTTGGGTAAGGTCAATAACTTGTTTTTTTCTTCTTGGACTTAGAGGAGGAACAGCAGGTAGAGTATGTATTGTTTCTTGTTGTTCATGAGTTGTTATATGAGAAGAAACATCTTGAGAACATGTTTTATGACCTTCTTGGGATAAGTGATTATCAGTTGTTTGTTCTTTTGTAACAGAAGAAGAGAATTGATGATTATTTTCAATTGAAGATTGTTGTTTAGTACAATGACAAGAATTAGTAGTAACTAAACTTTTTTTGAAAGGAACTGTAGTAATATTTTCATCTTGTAGATTATAAACAAGTGCAACACCAAGACCTTCATCAAAGACCTCATAACCAAATCCTTGTTGTAAACAACTGATTTCAAGAGCTATAGGATTACCAAACATTACAATCAAATCATTATGTTTTTCTACATTAAATCCTTTTACTAGTTCTACAGCGTCTTGAACAATTTCAGTTGTTGGGAACTCAATACTAATAGTCAATTTCACTAAATCAAAATTTGTTGTTTTAACACTAAAGAGAACTTCTCTTGAAGGGGCATCATTCACAATTTTTTGAATTAACAAATTATATCCTTTTATCTTACATTTTTCAAAAAAGTCTTTAACTATATTTGCCCTTTCATGCCCCGAAATTTTAAATCGATACTCTGTTTGCCGTGGTGGTGTAACACCAAGATCTCTACCTATCATCTCAATTTTATTAATACTATTAACACCTAATAACATCATAATTTTATCATTGATCTTTCCTCCATCAGAAACTAATTTAATAACATTTGGAGAATGTTCAGTTAACATAAACCATCCTCCATCCATTCCACCACGTTCAGAAATATTTAGCCATAACCCAAGATTTCTTGGGTCTACTTTAATACCAATATTGTTTAATCGTTCTATTTCTGAAGGTGGTGTTCCAACAGCCCAAAAGGTATCTACAACACTTTGTAACATTGGAACTTGTTCCCCAGCAAATCTAAAATCAATACTATTACAATCAGAACTAATAACAGCAGAGAAATCTATAGACTTAGTATCTTCTGGTAATGCAGTTAATGCACATTCAAGTAATGAAGCAACTTGACCACTATTAAGCCACTTTATTCTATTTTTTAATTTTGTGATATTTTCAATTCCTGTTCCTTCAGTAAATGATTTAGTAAATTTAATTTTTGATGTTTCATCAATAATATTATTGTCAGTCCTCGTTTTTTGTTTAACATTTCCGAGTACTTTGTTTAACCCATTTAAGAATGCTACAAAATCATTTTCAGTGTCAACAGTTAAATGAAAAGTTCGAATACCTTTAACACCTCTAGAATTGATAGAAAACGCTAATTTCTTTGGTCTTTCTGATTCATCCTTAACATCTGTTCCAGGAGGTAAATCAATCCATCCTTTTGCTGTAGTAGAATTTTCACTTTCAAAATACCATAATTTTCTATCTTTTAATACAAAAAATCTTCTTTTCCATGATTTCCATGAACCTCCTTGTTTAGTTCCCCATCCCGTAAACTGAGCCGGTTGGAGTGATGCAACACTAACAGTAATCTTTCTCTCACTCATTTGTTTTTGAATTTTATAGATTTCTCCTTCTTTTTTTGTTTTTTTCTTCAGTTTAATAATTTAACTTTTTCTCCATTTGCCTCTTCATATTTAGACTTTTTGGAATTTTCTTTTCATCATCCTAAATTCTATTCTAGGAATCTCTAAATAATTATTAAAGTAAATTTTTTATTTGTCAAAATTAATAAAAAATAGAAATTAAAAAAATGTTATTTATTCGGACTTGTATTTAAAATATTCAAGATGATCTAACTCTGGATCATCTATTTGTGGGGCAGGAATCAAAAGACAATGCATTGGAGCACCAAAGTCATAACGAAGAAGATCCTTCATTTTACCATAAACAATTTTTTGGTCAGCACAAGCAACACGTGCCATTCCAACAACCATAGTGTCTTCATCATAAACTCCAAGATGTTGTTCTTTTTCTACTTCTAATAATTGTTCAATGCACTGATTAATAGTCATATATCTTGGTGGTTCAAAGATATCTCTTCCTTTAATAATATTTTCTTCTGAACGTTCTTTTACTTTAATATCAAGAAGAACTAATGTATGCATATTATTATCTCGATTTATTTTAATCTTTGGATAATAACTTGATGGTTTCCAATGTTCACTCCAGAAACAAACAGAAACAGTTTGTCCAAATCTATATAATTGAAGTCCACTACAACCAACAGCATTCATAATAGAAGCGTTATGAATAACTTTAACTTCAATTCCCATTTTTTGGCATCTAACAAAAATATCAGAATGAGTGGTTGCTCCATATACATCACCAACAACAAGAAGTGCAACATTTTTTGTTTTAGCTGGTTCAAGGATTTGATCAGCTTCGGTTTCTACTAAATCTCTATCTCCAATAATCACTTTCTTACCATAAAACTCTTCAAGTTTAGCAATATCACATTGAAGAATTGCAGTATAATGTTCTAAAAATACAAGGTCACACGACTTAACTGCTTCAAGTCCTCTTACTGTAATATCTTTCTCATCATAAAGACCAAGCCCAATAATGTATAACATTTACTTTAATTGAAAAGAGTTTTAGGGTTTGTATAAAACCTTCTTTCTTTAAAATATAACAAAAGTGAAAATTATTAATTTTGTTATTGATTAGATATAAACCATTGAATTAAACACAGTGTTGTAAGGATATTCAACGGTTAAAGTTAGCTTGTGTGTTTTAGTGGAGATCCAGAATCAGGTTGTATAGGAATGTACATACTAATTTCCATTTTAGGATAATTTGGTAATATAGATTTTCCAGTAAATGTTGAACAACATGACTTAGCTTGTTCTGAATATTGGAATGAAAGTATCCATCCATGTTCGTCCCTACAGATAAGCGTTAATTAAATATTAAAGAAATAAACAAACAGACTATACGTTGCTTTTAATGGAGAGAATTGATAAAAATAAGATAAAATAACATGACGGGCATGTGTTATTCCAGAATTTTTTACTAAAATAAAATAATTAGAAAGGGTGTTGGTCAATGGGTTATAGATATCATCATCCATAGCGTAGTACTTTGTTAAATTAATTTCTTTTTTGTGATTTAATTTATTTGAGAATCGGGTTCTACAAATTGGACATACACAATCAGCTCCTGATGTTTTTAAGTTATCAATACATTCAGAATGAAAATAGTGGTAACATGGTAATTGAATTGCTAAAATAGAAGGTGTTATAGGTTCTAAACAAATACAACAATTTCCACTTGGGATAGTATTATCAGATTGAAATTGTTGTATTTCTAAATACAACGAAAATAAATTAATTTCTGTTAATTCATCATTGACTAATCTTGAAATTACAGTTTCTAATTGTGTTGGTTCACATCCATTACATTTAATTAACTCAAATTTAATTGAAGAAGGAAGTGGGAACTAAAAGTTAATAATAACATAAAGATGTGATATAATAGTTTAACTAGTAGAATTCAAACTTTATTTTTATTAATTATAAACAATACTTGTATAATTGATTTCCATGTGTTATAAGCATATTTATTATTTTCATATTCTAATTCATAAACAATATTTAATTCTTCTTCGTTATCAAGTTTTAATGAAATATTTTTTGGGTAAATTTGAGTAATGCATTCATATTGAGTATTAATATCTCCCATTCTCTCAACTGAATGAAGTATTTCTGAATGAAGTAAAATAGTTTGAAGTTCTTTGTTTCAATATCAGACGTAATGAAAAATTATAATATTATTATCTTTGATGATAAAAAAGTTAAATAATTTTGAATTCAAAAACTTTACTTTGAGTTTTTTCAAATTTACTATTTAAGGTTTAATTATTCTTGAGATTGTTCTACAAAATTTTGTTATTTATAATTACAAAAAGTCTTCAATATGATTCACAGATACTTTTTAATGAGAAAAAGTGAATCTTGCTATTTTTTATTATATTTTTAGTTATGCAACATAAACTTAATGGTAAAAAGAACGAATTAATTATTTTGTTAATATCA
>NW_001852874.1:40364-87304 GCF_000209125.1 Entamoeba dispar SAW760
ATGGATTAAAAGAGTTATAATAATTATTAAATAATGTAAAACAATATTTAATGAATAAATAATGTTTAACATTTGATATTTTACACTTATCTTCTATTAATATTCTTAATGATTATCTTTTAAAACTTTATTTAATTATTATTAATAACAGAAGATGGTTTAATTAATTAATTCATTATTAAAATAGAACAATGAAGAATGTAAATAATTCATAATTAATTTTTCATTTAGTCTAAATTTGAATAACATTAATTACAATTTCAAGTGATTTATCATTAACTTAATATTTTAACTTTATGTTTATTCATTTTTGTATACTTTACATTAAATTTATCACAACAACCATTATAGTTAATGTAATGTTTTTATTAAATTTACTTCTTTTAATCATTATATATAAATTTATAATAATAATTATGTTAATTGTTAATAAATTAAAAGAAATATAATAAATTATCAGATTATTCTTTAACAAAAGTCTTGTTATATTTCATTTATATAATTTGAGTTATTACCAATTTTATAAATAAACTAATACAATCATTTACTATTTTAAATATATAATTCAATACCTCATGATTATTGAATTATATGTTGTTCTTTATTAATCATTTAATTATTTATTTTACAAAACATATTTAATAATCATTATCAATACATTTACCCTCTTTTATACTTTTAATAAAGATATAACCATCTTTTCTTTTAACTTATTATTTAAAATATTCGAATATACATCACCATCATTATTCTCTTCTTTTAATTTAATATACTCTAAACATATCTGTTGTTCATTTTTATATTCAGATTTATTATTCAATTTATCCACTTGTATGTTTTTGATTGTTTTAAAGAGATTTTACACTAAATTCAATACCACCTATCTCATCTTTTAATTTAATAGTTTTAATTAATGTTCAACGAGAGATTATCACTCTAATATGATTCTCATTATAAAGATTCATTTATAAGATTTCTTTTATGAAATAGAATCAATAAACAATTTTTACAAACCAATCAAAATATTGATTTTATTGGTAAAATCAAATAATATATTTAACTCATTCCTATTTAATTTATAAACATAAAAAAATAAAAAAACAAGGTGTGTTTAATATATTTAAACTATTTAAACATAAAATGTAAAATAAGTAAATAAAAATAACAATTATATTTTTAAATTACTTAAAAAATTCGAACCAGGATTTGTATTGATTCTTATTATAAATCGTCAACAGAACTTAGAACTCAAACAACACCATTAAATGTCAGCCAATAAAGTTAAAAAATTACTTGTTATTGGAGGAAGACCAACTATTAATTGGTATAACTTATTTAAGAATACGTCTATTGGGAGTTATACTATTGAAGTTGAATTTACTATGTGGGACGAAATGGTATTAACAAGTTATAGTGATTCTGGTTGTATTATCTCTATTATGCCAAGTAAGTATGCTATTCCAGATACTCCAATGAATACTAGAAGAACATTTCAACCAGATTTCTTATTAATAAGGGGTGCTTGTCAAGGAGTTTATGGACAAGATTGGAGAAATGAGTTGTTGGGATTAATGTATTGTGGAATTCCTTCAATTAACTCATTAGAGTCTTTATATATGTGTTTAGAAAAACCAGTAATTTACTCTAAATTACTTCAAATACATAAACAGTATAAAGAAAAATTTCCTTTAATCCCCCAAACATATTACCCTTCATGGAGTTCAATGAGTTTTAATACTGGATTTCCATTGGTTGCTAAAGTTGGAACAGTACATGCTGGATTTGGTAAAATGAAACTTGAAAATCAAGAAGATTTTGATGATTTGGTTTCACTTATTGCATTACAAAATAAGTACGTCACTACTGAACCATATATTAAATGGGATTATGACTTTAGAATTCAGAAAATTGGAGATCACTATAGAGCATTTCAAAGAGTTTCTTCTTGTTGGAAAGGAAAAGGAATGAACCAAACTGATAATGATGTTCCAGTAACTGATGAATATAAAAGATATATTGATTTAGCTTCAAAAGCTCTTGGAATGGATATATGTGCTTTAGATGGAATTCATGACCCAATAACAAATAAAAATTATATTATTGAATTAAATGATTCTGCAATTGGTTTAGTTCAAAGACATGTTGAAGAGGACCTTAACTATATTAAAGAACTTGTTTTATCCCGCATGAAACAAGTATATAAACTTTAATTTAAAGAGTATTCATTTATTTTTCAGAAATTTTAACTTTTTTATTTTTTTTAGACTTCTTTATATATTTACCTTATTTTTGAAACTCCTTTTCTTTTTCATTTGTTTTTAATTTACTTTCTGTAATTTTGGTTGTATATAACTTGGTAATAAATTCATTAAAATTTTTTAACGCCTCATTTCTTTCTTTTATAGTACTCGTCTCATTTAACCATTTACTTTGATCTGTTCCTTCTAGTACAACTCCAAACTTTTTAATTTGAAGAGAGTGTGAAAAATTTTTATTGACTTGGTCGATGTGTTGTCTAAGATATGTGCCAAAATATTTGTCTTTGCTTATTTGTGTTTCTATTGGACAATTTTCTTTTAACTCTTCTTTAACTTTTTCATAAAAGACACTAAGAATACAACTAATATATGGTTTATTATTACCAATAATCATTGCATTTTTGACTACAGGTATTGTTCTAAGTTGTTCTTCTATTAGTTTGAAAGGAACTTGTTCACCATTACTGGTATAAATAAATGAACTATTTTCTTCAATAAGCTTCACAAACGCAGAAGAAGAATCTTTAAATTTACATACCTTTGCTTTGAACCTGGTATCAAACCCATATTCACCTATCTCACCATCAGAATATCCTCCTGCAACAAGAGCTCCTCCAATAACTAATTTAGACCTTCCCTTAAAAAGAATATTTGCCCCTTTTAATGGCCTTCCAACAGTATCAATCTGTAAATTTTTTTCTCTATTTAAACAACAAAATCCTGTTGTTTCTGCAAATGCTAATCCACAAAATACTTCTATTCCATTTCCCATTATTTCTTTTATTGTCTCTGTTTCAATTAAACCAGAACATAAAAAATATTGTGTTGTAACTAAACCAAGTTGTGATTTTACTTTGTCAAATAACAATCTCTTTGATATTCCAAACCCAACTGGTTTTGATACGTTAACTTCTTTATTGATAATTCCTTTAACCCCTACTTGTTTCATTTTCTTTATTATCTTAGAACTACCACTAATTTCTTTTGCTCTGAATAATAACTTCTCATAAAATCGAGGAACACCAAAAACAAGAGTTGGTTTAAATTTTTTTGCTATTTCTACAAAATGTTTTAATGTTTGTTGGTAAACAGACTTTGATGAAATATAAATTTGATATCCAAATAACATGGGTAAGTATAATGAGAATATACGTTCAAGATAATAAGATTGATGATGACACGCAATATACCTAATAGAGTTACTTAATTGAAACGAATTTTTGATAGCGTTACATTCTGAAATAATATTTCCATGGGTCCATATCACTCCATGAATCCCTTTATCACCTTCTACGAAAACCATTTCAGCGATATTAGTTGGATGAATCTCTTTTTCAATACTTGAGATAATACTGTCATTTATTCTTTGCCCAGAAGATTTAAAATGGTCGTATGACATAAATTCATTGTCAGTATTTATTCCATCAATTAACACACTTTGAACTTTAGTTGAATGGATGACCTCAATAACAATATCTTTGTAATTGCTATCTGTAACAATTTGTACAACATTGGACTGTTTTATTATTTCATCTATTTTATTAACTGGTGTTTTAGGGTTAATATATATTTGATACATTCCCGCTAACACACATCCAATTCCCATTGCATATGATTTCCAGCTATTATTTGTTATGAACAAAACGCCACAACCCTTTGACTCTAATCCAACGTATGCACGAGACATTATTTTAATTTCATTGGAAAATTTTTTAAAACTAACATGAGGCCGTACCTCGTTCTCTTGATAATACATCATTCCATTTAATGAAGTTAGTCCAGTGTAAAGTTGTTGAATTGTACTTCTACCGTCTTCATAGGTTCCATCATACTTTTGTAGTCTTGTTAAATCAGTTTTGTTGATGCCCTTAAATGGGGTAATTACTTTGTTATCTTTTTCACTTTCTTTCCTTCCCTTACTTTCATTTTGGGTTGGAGGATCGCCAATAATAATTTCTTCTTTTTTAACAATTTTTGAAGGTTCATTAGATGTTTCGGTCTCCTCACCTTCAACAAATTTAGGTTCTTCTTCATTAGAGGTAGTTTGTATAGAAGACATAATTAATTGTTGACTAGTTCTTTAAAAAAGTACAAGAATAAAAATGAAAATGTTGTAGTTTATTTAGCTTTTTCTTTCTTTTTTTTTATTTTTCATTCTAAGCAAAATAATATTAAAACAATTAATGAAAATAACACAAAAAAATAAATGAATCAGAAACAATAAAACAACAAAAAACCCTATTATCTGAAAATAGAACTTAATAATGGGTTTGTTCAGTCCATGGGAAGAAGAACACTGAGTCAAAGAAAAGGAAGAGGATCCATTTTCAAATCAAGAAGTCATCACAAATTGGGTGTTGCTCAACATCGTGCTATTGATTTCTTTGAAAGACATTCAACAGTTAGAGGATTAGTTAAATCAATTGAACATGATCCAGGAAGAGGAGCTCCTCTTGCTAGAGTTGTTTTCAGAAATCCAAGACAATATGGACTTGATAAAGAATTATTTATTTGTGCTGAAGGATTATATTCAGGACAATACATTTATTGTGGAAGTAAAGCTTCTCTTCATATTGGAAATGTTCTTCCAATTGGACAATGCCCAGAAGGTACTGTTGTTTGTAATGTTGAATCTAAACCAGGAGACAGAGGAATTATTGCAAGAGCATCAGGAAATTATGCTACTGTTATTTCACATAATGCTGATAATGAAACTACTCGTATTAGACTTCCATCTGGAGCCAAAAAGACATTAAAATCAAATTGTAGAGCTATGGTTGGTATTATTGCAGGTGGAGGAAGAACTGAAAAACCAATTCTTAAGGCTGGTGTTGCTTATCGTATGTATAAGGCTAAAAGAACTACATGGCCAAGAGTTAGAGGTGTTGCTATGAATCCAGTTGACCATCCACATGGAGGAGGAAACCATCAACATGTTGGACATCCAACTACTCTTAAGAGATCATCACCACCAGGACAAAAAGCTGGTAAAGTTGCTGCTAGAAGAACTGGTCTTATTAGAGGAGGTAATAAAGAAGGAGCTGCTGATAATTAAATCAATTTGACTTATTTTTTAAAGCAAATCTTTTATTATATTTTTATTATGATTAATTATAACAATAAATTATTGAAAATTGAAATAGGGTTTTCTAAAATATTAGTATTTAAATCATCTTAACTAAAAAATATAATTGTATTACCCATTACATGGATTACCTCTTTTATTAAGAAGTAATTTAATTCTCAATGGGAAGAAAAATGAATTTTCAAGTAACATAATTATTCATTAATAATTATGTGTTCAAAACTTTCAATAGTTTAATTAAACTTATATAAGAATTTATTACTTTATTCTTAATTTAGTTTAGTGTTTAGTAGTTAAATACAAATACTCCTTTTTAAATAAATAATATTATTTATTAGTTTCTTTGTTTATTTTATTTTTTGTTATTAGTTATTAATACTTTTGAAGTAAAATTTATGTCTTATCTATTGAAAGACTAATACCTAGTACAATCAAACTCTCTATAATTAATAAAATAGTCATCTTGTTTAATTAAAATTCCTATTTTGGTATAAGTTTAATTTAAAGGTAATAGTTTATTAAAGATTATACTCAAAAGGAAGATACCTATAAACCAAGATATGAAAAGATTAAAACATGATTAACCTAAGAAAAAAAAGTTGAATGAAAAGAAATATGAAGGAATTATTTGATAATAACTAAGAGAAAAATAAGCAAAAAAAAGTGATGTAAATAAATAAGTTGAATAATATTTGTTATTTATAAAATTATTTTTATTTTTTTTAATTCCTAAAATAAAGAATGAAAAAAATAAAAAATTTACTTGTTAAAAAATTCTATTTAATTGAAAGTAATTCAAGAAAAGAAGTTAAAGGTTCATAGAAATTAATCTAAACAAGAAAATTTCAAGTTTTATATATTCTTTTAATTTAATGAATTTCATGTTAATATAAAAGGTAAGAAATATAAGTGACATTAAATTTATTTACAGAGTCATTTCAAACATTAAAGTATTTGTAAAGTCATTTGTTTCATTAGATTGAATATTTTGAGATGTATTCATTTCAACTTCGTAGTCATTAAGTTTATAGGAAAATAAAAAAGACTTCATCCCATTGTTTTCTTGTAAATAAGGGTATTCTTCTTCTTGACTATCATTTTTATCAATTTCTTTTACTGACAAATCAAAGAACTTAGACCTTTTCAGTGGTGATGGTCTGTTCATTCTTGAAGTTCACGAATACCCTTGTTTTTATATCAAATAGAAGCATCGACCAATATTAAATTGTGTTAATTCAGATTTTATAACTTATGGTTTACGTTTTTTGATTTGTTTTTTATTCTTTTTCTTATTATATGAAAAATTTGTTCATCTAACAAAGTAGTTTGTAGATGTATTCTTTTCTCACCTAAAAGAGTCTAAAATCATTCACTTTGGTTTTTTTTATTTTTATTTTTCGGAGATTTTAAAAAAGAATTTTCCTTCATCGAAGAAACTATTCTTTACTTTCTCTTTTTATTTTTCCTATTATTTTATTGTTCATGTTACCTAAATTTTTCTTCATTCAATTAACTATTAACTTCTCTTTATTTCTTCAAAATTCTTTATTATTTCTATAAAAATTACAACAAACTTCAATAAATAATTCATATATTATTATCTTATCTGTTATTTATTATTGTTATTAATAACAAATGATAAATGATGTTATATAAAACTAAATAAAGTTTATAAGGAGTTTAATTTATTTAACAGAAAACTTTGAAAAAAAAAAAGAAAAATTCGAAAAAAGGAGAAAGGAAAAAGCACAAAAACCAGAAAAAAACGATTTTACCAAAAAAGAGAATTTGAAGGAAGTTTCAATTAAAATTAGTCAAGAACAGAGATGAAAATTACTATAAACAATAAAATTTAGAATTTTTTCAACCGAAAAATAGGTATTCAGTAAATAATACAAAAAGTTTTTCTTTAAAAACATCAAAATGATGAGAAAAGAAGAAGAAAAAATTTTAATTGATATCTATAAATATTATTATGTCTACTCTTGTAAGAAGAAAACTAGTTAGAAGTAATTTATACACTTGCTTTAACCAATCACCACAAGAAATTAAAATAATGAAAGAAAAGACTTTTCTTCTTCCACAAAAAGTTGATGATAGACTTACTATTGTTTTTGATTTAGATGAAACACTTGTTCATACTCACGTAAATACACAAAGTCTTAGTGATGATTTAATTACAGTAGAACTTCAAGGAAAACAATATTTTGTTTCAGTACGTCCTGGGGCTCGAGAATTATTAAAAAATCTTGTAGGGAAATATGAGTTAATATTATTTACTGCATCAACAGAAAGTTATGCAAATCAAATAGTCAATGACTTAGAACGAGATGGACAAATATTTGATTATAAATTGTATTGTCACAATTGTAAAGAAAAATTTGGACAACTCTTTAAAGATGCTCACAAATTAGGAAGAGATCTTGATAGAGTTATAATATTTGATGATAGTACTATTGTTTGGACAACTTCTGAGAATTTATTTGTTTGTAAACGTTATGAAGGGGGAAATGAAGACAATGAAGTAGAAACAATAAAAAAAGTTGTTGAAGAGTTTGAAAGAACAAGGAGTTCTCAAAGTGTTATCAGGTCTATTTTATAATCTTCTTTTAGATTTTTAAACCTGTACTATATTATATTTTCTTTTTATTTATTTTATTTTATTTTGGATTACTACTAAACGAAGGGATGGGATTATTCTCCCCTGAGCCAGGAATAATAGACTCAGATTCTATTAATTACTTAATTAATTGTTTTTGATTTATTTTATTTTGGATTATATTAAAAAAGAAAAAACAATAAAAACATCAGTAGTCTTTTCTTTGAATTAATTTTCTTCTTATTTTTTTCTAATAATTTGATAAAAATTGGAAATAAATAAGAAGATCAATTTTTTAATTTTATTTAAACTTGGTAATAATAATTTTGATAATTTATTTATTCTTGTTTTATTTGAGAAGAATCATATAATATTTTAGATTGAATAAATATCTTTTTTGGTTCTGTTTTTTATATAATCTATAATTTAAAAGATTTAATAAAAATTATAGAAACATAATAAGAATTATTATTCATACTGTTGTCATTTTTAATAAGTTAAACTCTAACTTTTTATGGGAGAATATAATAGATACTGGAAATATTCTTGAAAACATTTAACTAAAGGAACTTACATTGCTTTTCAATTTTTATTTTTAAATTAATCTCTCCAATTAATGTTCTTGATATAAATTACTTCTTATCAATGTACAGTTTATCTTTAAACATTTATATTTATGAATAAGATTAGTTAATATAACTAAATATTCTTTTAAGACAAAAAGATTAGTGTTATTTCGGTATTGTTGATGAACTGAAAAGATGTTTTGTGTTTTGATATATTAGGTAGAGTTAAATTGTTTGAAAAACCTTCTTTATTAAAAAATATAAATAGTTTTAGAGTTTAAATATGTTATGTAAGTTTTTCATATTGATTAACATAACTAGTTTTATGATTAATCTATGAAATGATATATAAATTATATAAATAAAATTAATTATGAGTGAATAAAAATTCAATAATTATTCTTTTTATTTGTTCAAATTTAAGTTACTGAGATATTATGTTGCAATTAACTTCATCAAATTTAGGAATTATTGGTTGAACTGTTTGTGTTAAATGATCTAAATTAAAGTTCATAGTAGGTGGTTGCATTCCTGCTTTAACAATTGTTTCATCATCTGTTTTATATAATTTAATAGGAGTTTCAGAGAAGAACCTCCTACTATCAGAATCTATTATTACAATGCTAATGAAATATTCAATAGAAAATAATCCTCCAACATTATTATATGACGGTGTTAATGGAACTCCACGTAATGGAATTCTAATTGGAATTTTTTCACCTTTAATTGGTATACCATCCATTACTTCAAAACGCTTAACAATAGAAATACTTTTTTCAGTGTTTCCATTCCAACACTCTTTTCTTACAAGATGAATTTCTATTCCACTTAATATAATTTTGATATTCCGTAATATAATATCTCCTAAAATTAAATCACCTACAGTTTTATAATTTGATTTTCTTAAATGAAGAGAACATTGAATAATTCTATCAACTCTAACTTCACAATTTATTGATGGGCTCAATGGAATTTTTTCAATTGGAAGAGAAACATAAATTTCTTTTTCAAAATATGGACGTGGAGGATATTTAGTATTAATTTGTATCCTAAGAAAGTATTGTAATTTAACTGAATCCCCAATAAATGTTTCATAATTTTTAAAAGGTTGTTCAAAAATAAACGGAATTAATGTTTTCTCTTGGAAGATAATTCCCCCTCTTGATGGTTCAATGTTTTCTTCATAGAATTGATAAGTTTTATTAAGTGGTAATATTTCTATAGTGTTATTTATTTGTTCTTACCTATTTAATGATAAAGTAATACTGATAATAATAAATATATAACAAACTGATTAGTCCAACTAATGAAATAATAATCCCCTGGTGTTGAATTTGTTTTGAGGGGTCTCTTAGTGTTATTAGAACTTTTCCTTTTAAGTCATCACTCTTACTATAAACTAACAAGGATGTTTTAAGGTTATTTCGCATAACATTAATTTTTTTTCTTTCATAATCATTTTCTAATAAAAACTCAAAATCAGCATTCCCAGAAAAGAAATAGTCCTATCATGTCAATGTCAATTGCTCTTTCTGGATTCATGAAAATTACTCTTTTGGATCTTAACAAACCATTTTAGTTTCTTCTATTTTCAGTTCTTTTTTTTTAACAGTCTTTAAAAAACATTTTTATTTTGATTTTTATTAAATTTTCTGTTTTATGAAATGACTATAAATGAAAGAAAAAGTGAAAAACAGTAAAAGTTAAATGTCATTATCTCCACACTCAAACGTCATGTTTCAAATTGCTGAAAAAGATATTTCTTTAATTCAAAAGTATATCAAAATTCCTTCTTACCAAGATTTGTCTTTCTTAAATAATGGAACATATTCAATTCAATCAATTCATTGTGCTTTTTTCATTGACTGTTCATTAAGCGCAAAGAGGCATCACCATGAAATGCTCCAACATATATACAGGATAGTAAGTCCTCCTGTTCTTACCTCAAATCATATTATCCATGCCTTTTATATTCAACCAACAGACAATAAAGTTCCAATAATCTATCGTGTCTATCAAAATGTTCAACAATTTATTTATGAATTACAGAGAATCAAGTATTATGATGTTTCACCATTGCCTTCATTTTATGAGTTAGTAAAAGTTATTGTTAGTGGTATGTCTGAAATATTTTATTCTTTACAAGTGTGTGTTCATTTATTAATCTTTTATGAAGAATGTATCTCTTCTTCAAACCTTGGAGTCTTATTACCTTTACTTGAAGTTTGTGGGAAACAAGGAGTTACATTCTTATTTACAATTACTTCATATAATCAATCAATTGAATATGCTGAATTCTTCTGGAATGGATTAAGTCAATTAAAAACTACAATTTCTATAAAAAGTACTGACGAGTATGGTGTGACAACAATTAGAACAGAAAAGGTTAACCCATTTATTCCTATATCATTTAGACCACCACTATTAACTAAACAAGATTTATCTCTTATCCCACTTGATATATTACATCTTTATCCATTAGATCTAGAAGAAACAGAGACTATTGAAGGACTTATTGTTAGTATTGAACCAAAATATTTTTTAAATGACCAATGTTTTGAATTTTATTCAAGACCATTATGGTATCACGTACAACCAACAGTATTAGTTAAAAACAAATATCCATTTGCTCGTGGTGGTATTAGAAATGCTTATCATGGAATTAATAAATTAACAAAAAAAAAGATAGTACTTAAAGATTTCATTGAACCAACATTTACTTCATTAGTTAAATACCTTCATTCTCTTGAATTAAATTGTGCAGTTGAAGAATTGGCATCCGAATTTAATCAGGTTAATACTTCTTTTAAAAGAATCAACTTCATTCCAACATATTTATTTGTTGAATGTGACCAATGTCTTATTGGAAAATCAGTTTTAAGTTATGACGAACTAATGATGGTCTGTAAAAAACAAGTATATTTTGTTGAACCTGAATTAAATGGTGAATTTGTTAAGTTTAACGATAATGATTATTGGGTAAATTCTGAAATGTATAGTGCTACAGCTCAAGCCTTTTCTCATTGGACATATTTCAGAACTGCTAGAAGGTTAATTGTTGTTGACTTACAAGGAGTGGTTAATAAAGAAAAGAATGAATATATATTAACCGATCCAGCAGTTCATCATGAGTCTCTATCAAAATATTTTTTTTCGTCAACTAATCTTGGACAAAATGGGATTGCTCATTTCTTTGAGTCCCATGAATGTAATTCTGTTTGTAAACAACTAAAGATAGGAAAGTATATCCCAGGCTATGATAAGAATAGTGAGCCAATTTACTCTGAATATGTTACTATGTTCCCAAAACGATCAAAATAATTTTTCTCTTATTAAGAGATTTTTATGATTTATATAACATTTTTAAGAAAAGAAAAATCAAAAGAATTGGATAAATTCAATTTCACAAAATAAGAATATTCTATTAAATAAATTCTTCTAAAGTATTCCTTGTTGATAGTGTTCTGTTCTATTTAATAGATCTAAAAAGAATCTTTCTTTATTAACAAATTATGTTTATATTATTAAGTTTAATTGCTTTATGTTATGCTGAACAATGTGTCCATGATGAGTTTGAATTATGCACAAGTAATAATTGTAAAGTTACTTGGGACTTTGTTCTTTTAGTTACAACTTGGCCAGGAGAATTTTGTAAAACTAAATGCTGTGATATGCCAACACGTCTTGGCCAAATGACAGATGGATTTTCAATGCATGGATGGTGGCCATCATTTTCTTCTGGGTCTATGCCAGCTTGCTGTAAGTATACTACAAGTCGTAGTGAAGTTCAAAAAGTAATTGAGTCTGATCCTGCTTTGTTAGATGATATTGCATTTTACTGGCCATCTCTTTCTCGATGTCATTTCATTGAATATGAATATGACAAACATGGAGTTTGTTTAACTGATGTATATACTGGAGAAAATGGAGTTAAAGATTATGTTAATGCTGCAATTAAATTACTTAAAAAAGCTGATGCATGGAATGTGTTTAAGAGTGCTGGTGCTGTTGCTGATGGTAAAACTAAAATTAGTAAAAAAGTACTTCTTAATGCTCTTGCAAAGAAAATAGGAGTTGAAAATGCTGCATATTTTAGATGTTCATCAAATTCTGTTTCTGAATTAAGATATTGTACAACAGTTCTTTCATCAGACAAAGCAAACCCAATGTTCCAACGATGTACTGATAAAGTACTAAGAAAAGATAATTGTGGTGATGAAATTACATTTGCTCCACAATTACAATTAACACCAACTGGTTGTGATTATTAAATTTAGTAAAATCATTCTTTCTTTTTAAATTTTTTAATTGGATTTAATTTTTTCTTAATAAAAAAGAAAGAGATTATATTAAATAATTCCTTCAATCAAAATACAATTACTTAAATATAAACATTCGGTTGTATATATGGATGTTGAAATTTAGAAATTGATTGGAACCGTTGTGGTAGTGTGATTGGTTGTTGGAAATAACTATCATCTTCAACAGGCTTAAACATAAGTTTATAAATTGGAGAACTTCTTCCTTGTTTCATTGTTTCAGTCATATTTCCTTGATATTTACTTTCAATAGACTTATCACTATTATCAATAAGTGTTGAAATTTGAGGTTGGTTATTTGATTGAACTTGATTAGAAATAGAATGTGAATCTAGCTCTTTCATTCTTTCACTTGTAATATCATAAATTCTATCTATCATTGGTGGATTTATTTCCATTGAAATACTAGAAGATGGAATTTTTGGGTAGTCATTAAAATCATCATCTGGTATATATTTTGTAGTATATGGATTTTGTAATGGTAAATCAATAGGATTAAATGAAATAGTTTCAGGAATACCTAATTTTTGATTTTCTTTTAATGGAACTGTATTTTTAAAATATGGAATTTGTTGTAATATACTCATTAGAACTTCATTTCTTACTTCAATCATTGTAGTTTTATATGGACCTTTTTTAAATGTTTTAGTAATAACACTATTAACAGCTCTTCCAATATTATTTATTTGTACTGTATCAATAATGATTTTTTCATTCAATAAAATGTCAGTAATCTTTTCCATTCTCAATGTTTTAAATGATGATTTAGTATATCTTCTTTTTACCTTGTAACCATGTTCTTCAACAAGTTTTAATAATCTGTTGAATGTTAGTGCAGCACGATTTATATCTTTATGTCTACGTGTTTGACGAATTTTCTTAATGTTTGGAGCAGCACTTCTTTCTCCTTCATATCGTTTAGAACAAATTTCTTCTATTTCTTCACCAAAATTAAGTGATTTACCTTCATAAAACAATTCTGTCACTATTAAAAATTGTACTGTTTTAGCAGCAAGACGTTCTGGATGTTTGATTTCTATTGAATAACCTAAATAATTTAGTAAAGCAATTAACACTGCTTGTTGAACTGCTTCGAATGATTTTGACTCTCTTTTGATTTCAGTACTAGAGATTGATTTGACAAAACTAGACATAATTAGTTGAAATTGAAATAAATGAATTTCAGTTCTTTTTGTAATATAGGTTTTTTTGTCTTTTTTTTTTTTTTAAAACTTCCTTCACGAAATCTATTTTCAAAATTAATTTAATAATTTATTTAATTTATTCTTTTCTTTTTTTGGATATTTCTATTATTTCTTTTTATTTTTGTGAACTACTTTTTTTTTCTTGTTTGAAAAATACTTATTTTTGTTATTATGTATTGTTTTTTCCTTTGGAAATTCTTCTTTTGAACAAAATTCTTTTAATATAATTTTAGGATTTATTCCTGAAAATTGAAGTCAAGTTCCTTAATAACAAAAATATATTTATAGAATGAAGATAAGAACAAGATAATTTAATGATTAAATTAAAAATAATTGACAAAGCGGAGGAATAACTACAAGCCCAAAATGTAATTGTGTACGCCTGTTTATATATTATTTTTTCAGTTAAAACAAAAAACATAAATTGGTTTAATTTGTTTTTTTTTTTCATCTTTTTTACTTTATTAAAACTTATATAGTCATTGTTTATATTAAATGACTGAGACTTGTCTTTTTAATTGGTTAAAAGAAAAATATCAAGTTGAAATAAAAAAGACTAGTCTTAGTAAAAACATTAAATATACTGATGAAAAGTTAGTCCAAAGTTTACCTCCACAACCTAAATCTATTGATGATATAATTAAAAAATTATTTCCTAAAGCAAAATTATTTATAACTAATATACATAGATTTACAAAACCAATTTATTGTTATTCAATTCTTGAAGGAAGTCAGTTTCAGTTAAATAGTAAATTTAGTTCTATGGTCAAGTTCTCTTCTTCAAATAATAATTATCAAAACCTTTATCTATCATACAAAAAATCAACTATCATTAAAAAATTGACACAAATAGCTAATAGATTAGACCAAAAAGCAGAAATTACAACTACTTCTATTCCAGGATTAGTAATAACATACCCTGAATTTTATATTCAGTTATCTATTGACAGATATGAAGGATATTATAATTATTTGTTATTTGAATCTTATAAAAAATTACATCCATCTATTTCTTTATTATTTGATTGTGTCGATCTTATTCACCAAGACTTATTTCCAACAAATCAACACCTTTCAACATTAACTAGAGTTATGGTTGTTCATTTTCTTCATAGTATTGGAATTCATTCTCTTCAAGATATTAATTCTTGTAATTCTCCTAATCATATAATTCATACATATAAACCATTATGTACTCTTCAAAAAGTAGAATGGAGTGAATGTCCTTATTGTGTTAATAGTTCTATCCCAAAGGATCTTTCTCTTGGAAAGTTATTAAATCAATACTTGATTTATTACCTTAATTTTGATTATTCTACTCAACGAATAGTAACGTCTCCTTCTTTTTATGCTGATAAACCACAGATATCAACAAATATTGTTTTTTCAGTTCTTCCACCGTTTGTCCCATGGGTGTTATTAAGTACAGCAACAACTACATTTGAATTACAAGATATGTTATTTATGTATAAAAGTGTTCAAAGATCTTTAACAACTACTGATAATCAATTTTCTTTATCTAACATTGAATCAGATATTATTATCAGTGAAATTGATGTGTATGATACTGTCATGATTTATTCACTTCCTCAATATTTCCAGACTAAAACACTTCTTTCAATTTTAAATGAATCTGATATCAATGCTGAGTTATTAATTTTTAATCCAACATACATATCTTCATTTTGTACCGAGTCTGGAGTTATCTTTCTGCATTTTTCTTCAGTTCAAGAAGCTACATATTTCCATTGGATTCTTCCATTTCCATTTAAACGTTGTTATGTGTCTTCATCAATTTTTGCATCAAAACCAAATGGTTCATTTTATATAAACACACGTGACCCATTATTGTTTTGATAATTGATTTATAGCTTTCATATCTTGTCATTGTTCATGCTTATTAAAGCTTGATAATTAATATTACAAGTTATTAACATTTCAAATACCTTTCTTTTGTTCTCAAGAATAACTTTATTTGATAAGATTCTCTTGTGCAACAAAAAAACTTTAAAATATTAAGAGTTTATATATAAATAATTTGATAAAACTCTTAGGCATAAGTTCAAAACAAATTAATAAGATTGTAATTCGTATCAAGAAAAAATTTAGAGTAGTATTTAAAGTAAAACTTAGGAAGAATTAAAAAATTTGGTAGTTTAACTAAAACTCTCAGACTAAAATTATTTTAATACTCCTTTCGATTGAAAGAACAGTTATATGAAAAAATAATTTTAAATCTCTTTTCAATAAGTACTAACATGGTTTAGTAAAATTTTTATACAAACAGTAGAAAGAAAAGGATAATAACATTATACTAAAACTTTTTTTCTTTCTTCAAAAACAATAAATAGAACTTGTAAAAATTGATTGAATATGAGTGAGTCAAGTGATAATGAAATGAATGAATGGGAATTAAATGTATTAAAGAATGGAATGCTTGGAGAAAAAAAGCAAGAGAATATTATAACTTTGAAAAATGCACAAATGAAAGAATCAGTGAAGAATTGGGATGATATTCTCAGTTATTTTGATAATAAGATTGAAAGGTATAATCAAGCCAATGAAAACTCTCGACAAAACATTGAAACTTATGTTAGTCAAATAAAAACAACTCAAATTCATTTAACTCAAAATGAAAACAAATTACAAGAATTGACACAGTTATCCCACCAACAAGATTTATTAAAAGAAATTATTCACGATGTCAAAGTACCAACAGAAAAAAAGGTGAAAGAGTTAGGTGTATTAGAAAAGAAAGTAACTATGATTTAATGTAGTAGTGATTCTTATGATAAAATAAAGTTTCTACACCATGTTTAATTTTTTAAATTCATCAAAATAATCTCTTTTCTCAACTAAACATTTATTTGTGAATAATTTCATTTTACTGTTTAACTCGAACAAACAAGTTATAGTTAAAGAATAAATTAATTTTTTATTAAAGAAATAAACTATAACTGCACTATTATGGGTGTTGTTTGTTATATTAAAACAATAAAAAATAAAAAGAAAATTAAAGAGAAGTTAGTTAATAAAAGATTGTCAAGTATTTTTAAGGTGTTAATTTTTAATTCATTTAATTAATACTTCTCTAAATCATTTCAACTTTTTAAATTAAAACAAGAAAAATTTGTTTTTAGTTGAATTAATAAATGATAAGTTTTTGAAGTATAAGTTTTAGATGGTCACAATATCACTTGGTTCTTCTAGTTCTTTCATTGTTAGTGGGTCTAGGTCTGTTAATGTTTCAATATTATTTTGTGACTCTACATCATTATAATAATTCACTACAAATTCCTTGATATCTTTATAGTAACAACTAGCAATAATAATTGCTAATAATATTGAAAGCCAATCAGAAAGAATAGCAATTGCTAAGAATGAGAATGAACAGTATTACTAGTTAAATAAATAAAAAACAAACTTCCTTTTAAAATTAATTTACAAAGTAATGTTATAATGAGGTTTACTGTTAATATTAATTTTACTGATTGTATTCTTGATCTAATGAATGACATAGTAAAAGGGCATAGTCTTACAATATAATAATAAGTAATAACATGTATAATATAGCATATTAATGAAAGTGTATGAAAAATATTTTTTAATGAAGTATTTTGTATAAAAATTTCTACCAATAAAAGAATTCCAACACAAAACAAAGCAATTAAACTTCCTTTACAAGGGACAACAACTGGACTAACCATAGCAACAAAATGAGGTATAAAGATAAAATGAATGAGGTACGATAATCCAAATATTAACGGAATAATGAAAACAAGTGAAAAGATGAATAAACTATTATATAATAATGATTCACTAATTACTTGTGTGAGTTCTTTTTGTGTTATGTTATGTACGTTTGGTAATATAACAAAAAGTAAGAATATACAAATTGAACCAATTAATAGAAGTGGAGTATTTTTGATAATTATTTTCCAATTCATTATTATTTAAAATGAATAATTAGTTATAAGAATTTTCATTTTTAGTTTTTTCAAGTTATTTTGTTTAAATGAATTGTTAAAATATGGTAAAAAAAATATAAAAAAAAAAAAAAGAAAAATTCACCATTCTTTATAATTAAAAAAGTTATATTAATTTTTATTCCATTTACTTTACCAATTAAATAAATATTTGATTAACACTTGACTAGTTTGCAAATTATTTTTATGAGCTAATATTTTTTAGTTATGAACTCTTTTGTAACTAGTTTTCTTTTTTGATTGTTTTCCATTAATTTTCTTTTGCATTTCTTCTTGTAATTCTTCTTGATACCTTTCTCTATTTTTTTCTTTTTTAATACGTGCACGTTCTTCAATAAATTTCTTTTTCATAATTTTTTCTTGGTCTTTTACTTTTCCTCCTTTGGGTCTCTTTTTTTCGTTTCTTATTTGTTTCTTCTGTGCACCTTTTTCTTTTTTAATTTTTTCTTTTACCTTTTTATTAGTTAATAGTAATACTTTAATTTTACTTTCTAATGAACTATTCGTTGTGTTTGTAGTATTAGCTAATAAAGATGTTTTATTGTTTTCAAGTTTTTCTGAATGTTTTTTGGTAATCGCTTTCTTTTTCTTTTCTACTATTTTCTTTTTTTTAGAAATGGGATCTTGAGTAATGATAGTGTTATTAGTGATTTCTTCAATACCATTATCAATGGTATTGTTTTCACTTACTTTCAATTGCTTTTTGTGAATGAGTTGATGAGTCTTTTTGTTTTGTTGAGTGTCATTTGTTTTTATTATACTTGTTAAATTTTTAGTTTCTTTTGTCTGATTGTCTTTATTTTTTTCTTTAAGACTTCTCTTATGTTTCTTCTTGTTTTTACTTTGAATAAATTCATTTGAATCTTTAGTTGAGTTGGTTTCAGTAGTACTACAGTTGGTTTCATTACATTCTAAAGCTTGACTAAAAGTTAAAAAAAGTGAAAGAAATATTAAATATTTCCACAACATTCGATTGAATAATACTTAGTTCTTGTAAAACCTCAATAAAATTCTTTTAAAATTTTTTTTTTAAAACATTAAATCCTCTCTTTCATTTGTTTTTTATGAACTTCATTTTTTTTTTAGTTCATGTCTTCTGAAGAAAGTATTACCTTATCTTCATGTTCATCTACATCAACAGCATACTCTGAACAAATTCAATTAGTAATTGCAGAGACAGACATTTTTGGATTCTTTGCATTTGAAGTTGACCCATTATTCCTTGTTGCACAATACCTCCAAACCGAGTCAGATTTTATCAACTTTATTCAAATATCTAAACGATTTCAAATTGTCCTCAGTTATTTTCAATCAAATCCAATTTCAGTTAAATCACTTCGTTTATTTCCACAAATAAAAACCCAATATCTCTTTAACAAGAACGACAAAAAAATTAAAGAAGTTTCTAATTATGTTTATCGTTGTCTATTAACACATACAGAAGCTAAAAAAATGAATAGTTCTAATGTTTCTTTTAAGAGAGTTGTTTTCAAAAAAGATAAAAATGAAAAGAAACATCATATTCCTAAATTAACTACTGACCTTGCTGATTGTTGTTTTAATAAAAGTATTTATCTTAAAAGTATTTTAATTCCTTCAACAGTAACTTCGCTTGGATCAGACTGTTTCGCGGATTGTTCTTCATTAAGCAAGTTAGTCTTATGTTCTTCATTGATTCATCTTGGTATTTCTAGTTTTGAAAATTGTAAATCTTTAAGACACGTTGTACTCCCTTTATTAATAAAAGTAATACCAGATAATTGTTTTAAAGAATGCACTCAGTTAAAGGATATTGTTCTTCCTTCTTGTATAACTCGAATTGGACATTCTTCTTTTGAAAATTGTTTGTCATTAACTGAAATTATTAACACTTCAAACATTATTGAATTGGGTCAAGAAGCATTTAAAGGATGTCACTCTTTGAAACAATTACATTTTTCATCTTCTCTAAATTATATTGGTGTGTCTTGTTTTGATGGTTGTGACTCAATTAAAATCAACCCACCACTTCTAAGTTCATTAAAATGTATTACTAATAAACAAAGTTTGGATAATAAAACTCCTTCCTCTAAACATGTTGTATTAACTCCTGATGACTGCATTGAAATAATAGAAGAAATTCCATCAACAATAAATGTTATTGGAAGGAATGCATTTAAATATATTATGCCATGCCAAATTGTTTTACCAAATAGCATTACTCGAATTGAATCTAATGCGTGTAATCAATGTACCCTTTTAACTTCAATAATTTTTTCAACATCATTAAAAATCATAGAGTCTCGAGCATTTATGGGGTGTTCTCATTTAAAATCTATTTCACTTCCAGCTTCTATAGAATCGATTGGAGATGAAGCATTTAATGATTGTTATGAATTAAGTTCAGTTGTAATAGAAGGTTCTCCATGTATTGGATATCATGCTTTTTCTCATTGTAATGAACTTCAAACTATTTCTATTCCACCATTCTCTAATCAAAATACTAATGATATCTTTTTTGGTATTAAAATACCTTCAAAACCTTGTTGTCTTGTTTAGTGTTAATTTGTTAATAAAAGTTCAATTACATTTGGTCGAGCTGAGACAAAATCTTCTGCATTTCAGCTTGAACTTTTGCGGCAACTTGTGGATTGCTTGATATTGAATTTGTCAAATTTTTCCGTACATTTTCTGAGATTAATTTGATATCACACTCATTTGGTTTAATGACTTCAATAATTTCAGGAGATTTATTAATAATAATGACTCCATGATTTTCAATTTCAGTAACATCAACTCCATTTTCGTTTAGAGGTTTTCTGATTTGTTCAGCTTGATCTTCTTCTAATTTCTCCATTGAAATTGAGTTCAAAAGTTTTTATTAAAAAAACAAACAAATAATTTTTATTTAATAACCCTTTTAGTTTTTTATTGTTTTCGGATGTTTTAAAAAGTTATTATGAACCAAATATGAGTTATACTGAACGAAGATACCACAAAGATATATTAAAAACAAATACCACTCTCAATGTAGGAGAGTTGACTACTTCTAGAATTGAAGAAATAAAAAAGTTTACCGATCAATTAAATGCTTATTCAGGCAACCGAACAGTACATCAAGCAGTTCCAAGACATCTTAGAAGAAGACAAGCTTCACATTTTTGTCATGTACTCCCTCACAGATTTATTGCTAATGCATTGAGAGAGAAAAAAAAGAATGAAAAAGAAATGAAAGACAATAAAACTGCAGCACAGAAAATGCAAAAAAAGATTAGAAGATCAAGAAGGTCATTAAGAAGAAACTTCAAAGAATATTCATGGGGAAAAAGTCAATATCTTATGACACATACTTGGCACGCTAAAAGGTGTCATATGAAAGAAATGTGGGGTGTTAAAATTGCTAATGAAAGAAATGACAAAGGATTAAGAGTACTATTAAACGCAGCTGAGAAAAGAAGTGTTGTTTATGATCAAAGTTATTATGTTGAATATGAATTAGAAAATAATCAATATAATAGAGAGACATGTATAAAGGTATTACAATTAAATGAAATTATTAACAAAAATGAATGGAGAATTTGGATTGCAAATACCACAAAATTTGGACCAATTAAATTACTTTTAAATGAAAAAAGAATTGTTATTTTTGTGCATCCAGTAAGTAAAACAGATATTATGGAGGCATTTGATAAAGAAAAAGTTCAACTAAAGTTAATGCAAAGATTAGGAGTATTTGAATTAATTGGAAATAATTGTCATCGTTCATTACTAAACTCTTTTGACTTTGTTGAAGAAGAAAAAGGAGTAGAAGTTTTAAGAAGAATATGTGAACTTCCTCCAGAAAACACACCAAATGGGTCTATAATTCCATTAAAAATTAAGATTGCTGATATCAATAATCCAATATCACAATTTTATAGTAAACCTGATAAACAAAAAGAATCAATAACGAAATTAACTACTCATAAGGATTTGTTTAATGTTATTTCAACAGAATTAGTTTCTCAAACACTAGAACAAATAATTAATTTAAGTGATGTTTCATCATTTAACAATTATTTAGAAGCAAGAAAAGTTATTTTAGAACAAAAAGAAATTCCTTTGTTATTGATGACAAACAAAGTTAATGCATCAGATGGTAGTCATTTTTCTTCTGGTTATTTTCTTATTGTCCCAAGTTTATTTGCATTAACTTGTTGGAGAAGAATAGTATGGCATTGTGTATTACCATTAGCATTAAGTGAAAGAAAATACTTAACATATGAAGCAGGACTAATGACTTATCCTGATGATTATGTTGACATTGAATATTCACAACAAATAAGTGAAGAACAAAAAGGTATTTTAATAAAACAAGCTAATATGAAACCTAAATCAAAAAAAATGAATATTCAGATGTTCTCTGTTCAAAACCAAATTCCATGGGAAATGAATTGGAAAGGATTTAAAGTTATTCGTAGAAAAGAGTTTATTCAAAATGAACAAAAATTTCATTTAATTCAAGACAGCCAAAACAAAATTATTAGATTTGAATTAATATCAATTAATGGAACTCCTGAACGATTTGCTTATGTCCATATACCAGACCAACAATTACTTAATGAATTTAAAACAAGTTGTTGTATTAAAATAGATCAATTAGATGAAAACGTTATCGGTAGAATTATCAAAGGAGGTTACTCATTAAAAAGAGGATCAGGTTATGGAATTGGATTTATTTATTTAAATAAATACAATGAAATTACTAAAGATCATAAAGAGTTTGTTTTTTTTTTTTCTTTTTAAAGTTTAATGTTAGACTCTAATTTTATTAGTTTAATATTAACCAATGGAAACATTCTTGTTTATTATAGAAATGCATTCTCAAAACATATTCATCTTGGAATTCTTTCACTTCTTCCATAATTTAAGTTCATTTAAAATGAAAAGAAACTCCATTTATTTAAACTAATTAGATTGAATCTTTTTTTTATTAATTTTGTATGAACTCTTTTCATTTAAACAAGATATCTGTATCCTGTTCTTGTATTTAACTGAATCTAAGAGTAAGAAACTAAAATAATATTAAAATGGAATCAACCAGCGATAGTATAAATCCTTTATTAATAACATCCCCTCTTGATAGTAGAATAAAAAATGATGATTTAGTAGATGACCCACCCTCAAGAAGTGTCAGTCCAGTACCAGATGATGAAAGGAATATCAGAAAAGAAGACTTTTCAAGTTCTGTTATGGATAAAAATTCTACATCAAGTGATATTTATGACCAAAATAAAAATAGTCCAACAACAAAAGGTATTATTCACGAACAAAGTTATTATAATAATGAAGGTAATGAAAATACAACCAAAATTCGAGAGGAATTGGATTATATTGATGCTAAATTAGAACTAAAACTAGCAGGGATTAATGCAAAAGTACTGAAAAAAAAGAATAAAATACTAAACAAACAACTTGATCCTTCATTTAATGGAGAAAAAAAGAGAGTCCTTGTTGCAATTCAGTCCAATAAAAATAAAAGAGATCAAACAAAAGAAATATTTAAAAGAAAGAGAAGAGAGAAGATAAGCCGTTTCCTTCATTTGACAAAGACAAATTAATTAAAATTTATTGTTCTTCAACAGGAGTTAACTCACAAATTGTTGTCCAAACTTTTCCTAAATATTTTGGATTATCACTGATTTTTCCTTTTACAACGAGTTGGTATTTCTTTGAAGATAATGGTGCGACAACAACACTTCTTTGTTGTTCATCCATTTCTTGAAATTCTTGTGCAGTCTTACCTATAAATTTTTCAGCACAAGATTCTGATATATATGCCCAATGACTATCTCTATTAGACTCAGCATCTTCTTGAGTTTCATATAAAAGGGCATTAGTTTTATAACAAACTTTTCTTTTTGTATCCTTGCATTTAGGACATTTACAATTGTCTTGTTCTATTTTTTTCTTACACGTAGCACAACCTGTATAAAAACAATTTAATATTTGGATTCGTTGTAAATAAGCAAAAACACAATAAGTCCTGTCTATTTTTGAATTATTTATTTGAACATCATTAATGTAATCATTCAAAGAAAAAATAGTAGCTGTTTGAGAATGTATTTTTCTACAATGAGGAGGAGAGACAGAAATAAAATTAGTGTGTGCTGCATTTTTTCTCATCTCAATTAGTAAATTATATTCATCTTGAGAAAATCCATAAGACATATTTGGTGGCATATCATCATACTCTGTATCTTGGCATGCAAGGTGTTGAGGAATATCCTTATAAGAATTTATAACTTTTAAATAACTACCTTCTCGAATGATACAATAACGTCCTTCTGGTTGGTGATTGATGTGACACCTTCCAAGTAAGAAGACTGTATCTACTTTAATATTTTCTTTAATCCATTGATTCCATTTGCAAGAAAAACACCTTACAATAATAGAACGTCTAGAAACATCAACAACTCTCATTTCAATTTCTTGAAACTTTCCTCTAATACTAGAGGAAATCCTTTCGTTTTCTATTTCTAAACAGAAACAAATAAAATTTGCATCATTTAATAAATTTTCACAAAAAGTAAAAGGAAATATTTTATTGATGTAGAGGATAATCAAAGGAATTTCTTCTTTCGAAGGACTGTAAGTAGATTCATGATAAAACTTTATTTCACTTTTCATCATTTCTGATGACTCTTTGTCTTGGTATGGATTTAATTCTCTTATTTGTAAATTTTTAAATGTCCATGTCTCATTTTCTTTCATTTTATCATAACAATCATCTACTTGTTTATCAAAAATTACTAATTTCACTTCATCCCCACTTTTATCTTGAAGAACAAATATAACAATTGTTCCTTTAGTCCCATCACGTTTATGATAATTCTTTTTAAATGACTTATAAATTATTCTTCCAGTATATTCTTCCAATGGGACAAATTCTCTTTTTTGAATATTATTACTTGACATCTTATAATGTAAAGAAAATCTATTATTTTTTGATAAAAAACAATTTTTTAGTTTCTTTTTCTGTTATTTATTTCGAACAAATGACTACTCCTAACCCTTCATTTCTTCCTATTCCATCATTAAGTTATACTCGTCCTGAAATCTTTTTACCTTTGCACTTAAGCCATTCTTCTTATTTTGAATCATATATTAAAACATTACCTTTATCATCTATTTATGATGCAATAGAAAAAAGATTTGAATGGTATCGTAATGTAATGAAATCTCAATTTTTTACTTATGAAAATGCAACGACATTCTATCCTATTCAATTATTTCACAAAGACATTCCCTTTGAGGATTGTTTCCCAAACGAATCAGATATACCATCTGACTATGTATCTTTTTACTTCTTTAGAATATTTTTTTCTAATTCTATTCTTCATCTATCTTTCTCACAAATTCATGAACTTTTTGTATATCTTGAAACAGCTCTCTTTCTTATTCATCTTCAATCATATCCTCATCGTATACCGTCGCTTCTACAAAATCAACAAATAGTTATTTTGGAAGATAGTTCATTCTATTACATCCCATTTGACAAAGTTATGCCAATGGTTACTTCAAGAAGATATCAAATGAAAAATGGTTTACTTAAAGTTCCTCATTCTGAGTCAGACATTATACTCTCTTGCTTATTTTTTAATGTACTCCAAACCGATAAATTTTTAAACATCCAATTGCCAAAAGAATTAGAACCTTTAAAACGTTTAATCAGTCAAAAAATGAATTTGTTCACTCTTCGTTCTCCTTGCGAACTAACATCTTTTGGTTGTGGTTCAAAACTAACTGCACAAACATTAGATGAAAATTTAAAGGTATTACCATTATGTATGTACAATATTATTTTTAATATGAAGAAAAAGAGAAATGTTACCTTTGATTCAAGACATCAGATTGGTATTTTCTTTTATCACTTTCAACTCCCCCAACAACAATTAGTTTTATTCCTTACTACTTATATGAAGGAAAAGTTCGATAAAGAACATCAATTATATTATTACTTTAGGCATTGTTATGGCTTAGAAGGGTCTAAAATTACTGAACCAGTTTGGAGCTGTCTTGACGTAAGAAGTAAAGAAGTTGGTCTAAATCAGTTTCATGGTTGTCCGTTCGACCTTACTAAACACAACGAACATGACCTTAAAGAAATTCTGGTTAATTATCTCAAGGATTGGGAAAAAGTCCCACCACACTATGACATAGAGGACGTTGACAAGTACTTTCCAACTGAACAGGGAAAAACCATCAACACCATCCTTGATCACTCAAGACATTTTTGTTGTGAAAGAGCTTGTGAAACTCTTTTTCAATTCACCACTTCGAATTCAGTGGAGATCACTCATCCTAACCTTTACAGTTACCTTATCTATCCCTTTGTTTTTCCTACACAAATTAACCAACAACCAAACTAACAGAGGAGATGCTCTTTTATTTCCTATATTCAAATTATTACTTTATTACTAAAAAGTCTCATTCTCAATAAAAAACCAAGAACTTATTAAACACAAAGTGAACCAAATGAATGAAAGAGAAGCTAAATCAATGAGTAATCGTTAAATAAAAATTTAATATGTAGTAGATTATAAAAGATGGTACCTTTCTATTCAAACAAATATATCTTTTTTATCTATAATAACTCTTCAGCATGTCTAGAACCTATAAATAATCAAAAATAAATTAATAATGAATGAATAAAAACAAAATTGTTATATAAAATTGAAGAATTTTAGTTATTCCTTTAAATTATCTTAATTTAAGTACTAAACTTTTTCATAGATTGTGACTTATTGAATCTTTCATTTAATGTATAAATGTTAATGTATTATTAGAAAGATAAATGAATAAAAATTATCAATAATAATCATTAATAAAAATAGTGAAAGAAATACTCAAAGAAAAAATAATAAAACTGTTATAAAAAGAATAAAAACCATATAAAGAAAACAAAATAACCACTAACAACCAATTAGAATCGCTTAATTGAGAACGTAGGCGATTTTTTGATGAGTAGATTTCTTTCCTTTAATTCCTTCAGTTGGTTTTGCAACTTTCTTTTCTTTTTCAGTTAAAATAAGTTCAATGTGGCATGGGCTGCTTGAGAAGGAGTTAATACTTCCATGAGCTCTATAAAGTCTTCTTCTTGATGAACGAGCTTCTTGAACAGCAATATGACTAACTGTTAAAAGAGCAGTGTTGAGTCCTTTAGCCTTAGCATTATCAACTGCATTTTTAAGGAGTTTAAGAATGAATTGGGCTGATTTAACTGGCCATCTTCCAAATGCACAATTTAATCCTTTGCATTGAGCCTTACGTCCAACTCCTCCATTATGTTTTCTGAATGGAACAATTTCCTTCTTAATAATAACGTTTTTAAGGAATTCTTGTGCACGAGAAACCTTCATTCCTCTAATAGCATCGGCAGTTTCGTAAGTATTCTTGAAGTGAACCTTAAGGTTATCACCACGAGCTTGAGCAGCTTTTGCAACATTAACTGGTTTAGCGCAATACTTGACCATTTCTACTACAAGTGGTGTTTACAGATATTTTAGTTCTTTTGTTCCACCCTAAGGGTTCTTATTTATTTCTTTAGTTAATTTATTATTTAATTTAAAAATTTGTTTTTCTTTTTTATGCTTTTGTTATTTATTTCTTTTTCAGAAATATGTTATCTCAAAAAAAAAATAATTAAAAAAATTGAATAAAAACAATTACATTAAATCATCAGTCTTTTCATTTGCCTGACAAAAAACTGGTGGTAGTAATTGATAATAATAGGACAACATACAAAAGCTTATTAGAAGTATAACCAATTTCTCAAAGAAATATAATAAAATCTAGGATTATTTTAGTTAATTACTAGTAAATAGGGTTAATAGATAAAAAGAACTCAAAAAGGTTTTGAAATAGAAAATGCCAGCACAAAAAGGAAAGAAAGCTAAAGTAACAAAGAAAGTAAGTAAGAAACAAGTCAACAAAGCACCACATGGAGAAAAGATTAACTATGATGACATGGATGAGGAAGAACTTCTTAAACAACTTGCAGCAGAAAATGAAGCTAGAGAAGCTGCTAGAAAAAAAGAAGAAGAAGAAAAAAAGCCAGAAGAAAAACCAGAAGAAAAAACAGAAGTAGAACCTAAAAAGGAAGTTAAAAAAGTTGTTAAGAAAAAAGTTTCACCTGCTGAGTTAGCTCGAAAGAAAGCATTAGAAAAATTAAAGAAAGACAAAGAAGAAGAAGAAAGACTTCAAAAAGAAGAAGAAGAAAGAGAAAAGGCAGAAGCTGAAGCCTTAAGAAAGTATAAAGAAGAAGAAGAAAAAAGAAAGATTGAAGAAGAGAAAAGAAAAGCTGAAGAGAAATTAAAGAAAAAAGAAAACAGAAAGAAATTACTTGAAAACGAAAAAGAAAAAAGAAGACTTAAATATTTGGCATCTAACTCTCATGTTATCGGATTAGAAAATCCAGAGTTAGTAGTTCAGGAACGTGAAGAAAAAGAACTTGAAGAAAAAACTATTGACAGTATGAAAGAAAAAAAGAAGTACCAAAAGAAAAAACCAAAAGCCCCAAAACCACAAGAAGAAGTTGTTACAGAGGAACCACAAGAAGAAGAAATTAAAGAAGAGGATATGGAAAATATGGACTGGGAACAAATGATGGATTTAGAAGAACAAAAAGAACAAGACATCAAAAATAAACAAGAGCAAAAGAAAAGAATTGAAGAAGAACGAGCTGCAGAAAAGAAAAGAAAGGAAGAAGAAGAAAAACTTAGAAAAGAACAAGAAGAAATGGAAAAAATAAAACCAAAATATAGATCACCTATTTGTTGTGTGTTAGGACATGTAGATACTGGTAAAACTAAAATTCTTGATAGAATGAGAAGAACAAATGTGCAAAGAGGTGAGGCAGGAGGAATTACTCAACAAATAGGATCTACATTCTTCCCATTAGACTCAATTGAAAAAATGACAGAAAAAATGAAGGATAAAACTAAATTAAAATTTAAAATTCCAGGATTATTGGTTATGGACACTCCAGGTCATGAAGCTTTCAATAATTTAAGAAGTAGAGGAACTAGTTTGTGTGATATTGCTGTTTTAGTTGTTGATTTAATGCATGGATTAGAACCACAAACAATTGAATCCATTAATTTATTAAAACAAAAGAATACACCATTTGTAGTTGCATTAAATAAGATTGATAGATGTTATCAATGGAAAGAAACTGATGGAATGCCATTTAAAGAAACATTTGCTAAACAAAATGAAGACACAAAACAAGAATTTGAAAATAGATTAAAATCTACTATTACAGATTTTGCAGCACAAGGAATTAACGCATGTCTTTATTATGATAATAAAGATATTAAAGAATATGTTTCATTAGTACCAACATCTGCTATTACAGGAGAAGGTATTCCAGATCTTGTTGCTGTGTTGATTGCTATGACACAACGATTAATGTTAGAGAAATTAACTCCAACTGATTCTCTTCAAGCCACTATTATGGAAGTTAAAACTACAGAAGGACATGGTACAACTATTGATGTTATTTTAGTTAATGGATTTTTAAAGAGAGGAGATAGAATTGTTGTTTGTGGAATGAATGGACCAATTGTCACACAAATTCGTGCTTTATTATTACCACAACCTATGAAAGATCTAAGAGTTAAAACACCTTACATTGTACAAGATGTTGTTTGTGCTGCACAGGGTGTAAAGATTAGTGCACAAGACCTTGATGGTGCAATTGCAGGATCATCTATTGCAGTTTGTAATAATGATGAAGAACTTGAAGAAGTTAAAACAGAAGTACAATCAGAATTTGAAAAATTCCAAGTTAGTGTTAGTGAAAAAGAAGGTGTATTTGTACAAGCATCATCACTTGGATCACTTGAGGCATTATTAAAATTCCTTAAAGACTCAAAAATTCCAGTTTCAGGAGTTGGTTTAGGACCAATTTTCAAAAAAGATGTTATGAAAACATTAATTATGAAAGAGAAAAATCCTGACTATGCTATTATTATGGCATTTGATGTTACAGTAGATAAAGAAGCTAGAGACTATGCAGCAGAAGAAGGTATTCTTATATTCACTGCAAATATTATTTATCATCTCTTTGATCAATTCAATGAACATATGAAAAAACTTGAAGAACAAAAAAGAATTGCAGCTGAAAATGCTGGAATTGTTGTATGGCCATGTATTGCAGAAATATTACCACAGTATGTCTTTAATGATAGAAACCCAATTATTTGTGGTGTAAAAGTATTAGAAGGAACAATGAAAATGGGATGTCCAATTACATTACCATCAAGAAATAATATGGATCTTGGAAGGGTTACAGGTATTGAATTGAATAATAAACCAGTTGAAGTTGGAAAAACTGGAGAAGAAGTTTGTATTAAAATTGAACCATTCTCACCATCAAGTGTGTTTACATATAAAAAACATTTTGACTCAAAAGATAAGTTGTATTCAAAAATATCAAGAGAGTCATTAGATTTATTAAAACTTCGATATGGAAAAGAATTGACTCAAGATGATATTCAATTATTAGTTAGATTAAAGAAAATGTTCAACATCTTTTAAATGAACTTTTTCAATTTTGATTTTTTTTATTTTCAAAAAGAAAGGAACTTTTAATTATGAAAAACAGTTTAAAAAATGGGACAAGAAGTTACTAAACCACAAATGAAAAACGTTATTCCAACTGAAGTCATTGAGACATTAAAGAAAAATAAATTACCAGAAAAAGAGTTAATACAAAAGATTGAAACACCAAATATATTAATGCCAATCTTATTTGAATACTTCTTTAAAAGAAAAGCATTCATTGAAGAACGACAAGAAAAATTATTAGTCAAAATGGAACGAGTTGAAAAGATGAATAAATTGTGTTTAGGAATGGCTGTTGAAGCACCTAAAAAAATGGACGGAATGGTTGAGTTACCAAATAAAGTAAAACAAGCAATAGACTCATTAAAGCTAATAGAAAAACGAATTCATATAATACAAGAACATACTAAACAATTGAAAGTAACATTTATGTTTATAAAGAAGAATGTATTACAATAAATAAAAATTAATAAATTCTTTTATTGTTCCATTGGTTCCATTTCATCTTCACTACCACTTTCATTACCGTCTTCATCCATATTTTTTTGTTTCTCCATTAAACCATCTACTCCTAATGCACTTCTAATTTGATTTTTAATTTCTGGATTTAATTGTATTTCTTCCATTTGGTTGTCATTTTCTGTTTCATTAGATTGAACAGTTCCATCAGCAGAAAATGATATAACACGACCAAGTTCTTCCGGTTTTTCTTCAACCATTTCAATATGTTCTTCCTTATCCCAATAACATGGGAATAATGTTACTCTTGGTTCTGAAAGGGTTCTTGTAATTTTTTCTGGAACAAGCATTTCTCGTTTAACAATATCAATAGTAGGGTCAATACCTTCAAATTCATTATTAACATAATACCCAATTCTACAAAACTCTTTGTCTTTATAGGAAGCAGAAATTAGTATTAATGTATTTCCTAATATCTCATCATCTGGTAATTTACTCATATCAATTGGTCCTGTAGTAATAGTAAACTTATTTAATCCAACACTTAATGGACCAACAGCAATATCTTCTAATATTTGGTCATATTCGTTTGAAAAAGAAGACCCAACATAAATAACTTTAATTCCAATATCCTCTTGTAATTGTTCACTAACATTTATATATATTTCAAAGCTATATCCATCGTTCATTGTAGATGGGTTTGGAAAAAGAGAGTTGATTTTAGTTAATGATGCCATTTAATTGATTTAAAAGTAATTTGTTTTTTTGAGTTTTTTTCTTTCCTTTTCTTACAAAAAAAGATAAAAATTTCATTTTTTGTTATTCTTTTAACAAAATTTTATTTATTTGTTATATATAACGATATATTATTCATTTTGTAATAACACTAGAAGTCGAGTAACTGGGTATTTGGTTGTTGGCTTAAAGAAGTCTATTGTTGGATATTCTGACTTCTTTCTTTCATTGTCCCAAGTTATAATATTTGAACTAAGTTTCTTTGTCACTTTCATTCCAAAAAGGCCATGAACTCCAAAGATAAACTTATTTCTTTTATTGAAAATAAGTGTATCATAAATGGGTTTATGAGAATGGCAAATAAAATTAAACTGATCCATAAACTCAGTAATAGAAAAATCATCCACATGAAACCAGTCATTGAAAAATAAGGTGTCTACATAAAATCCAATTGGATTCATTTCTTCAATAAAGATTAAAAAGAACACTTTTTTTTTCTTATAAATTGATTTATATAAATAGTTCTTTGAAAATCCAAACACATCAGAGTCAAATAAAATTGTAACATTTTTAGAATTAAAAGAAAAAGGAAGTTGTTCCATTAAATAAAAACTTTTGTTTTTATTTAGTCTTTTTTTATTTTAAATTAAAATATACAATCAGTAAAATGATTTTTATAAGATTTTAATTATTATTGTATTTTATTATTATTTATTTGTATATTTTTTATTTTTTTTTTGTGTATTTTTAAGATTTGTATTTGAAAATTTAATTTGTTATTTTATATTTTTGTTATTTATTTAAAATTAAATTGAAGTATTAATTAATGAAATTAAATAAGACGATATAAAGCAAATAAACCAAAAGAGAAAATGAACAAAAATAATTTCAATGAATTGAAAGAGTATTATAAATAATAAAATGATTGAAACATTTGTGGTATTTTATTTGTTGAAATTCATTATGTCGTATGATAGTAATGTCATTTTATTCATTATTAGAATTGAATAAATATGATATAATGTAAACTGAAAATAATATATAAAATTCATAAATAATTAATATAAAGAAGAAAATTAAATAATGATGAATCAAGAATGATGAATTATGAAATAAAAGAAATAATAATTAATAAAAATAATAATGATATTAATAATGAAACTGTTAGATAATATTTAGAATAAAAATAAATAATAAATAAAGAAAAAATGGATTATAAAATATAACAAAGATAAATAGAAAATGAAGAAGAGATTATCAACAACTGAAAATAATAATTAAAATGATAATAATTAATTAAGGGTATTAATAAAATTGAATTTAATAATTAATATTAGTGTAAATAAAATAATAAATATAAAATGAAATAAATGAATAAAATAATAAATCAAATTTAATGAATAATAAAATCAATACAAATAATTAAATAAATAAAGAACATAACAGGAGAAAAGAATAATGAGTAATAGATAATAATTTATCATTCATTAAATATAAATAAATTATTTATAAATGAAATTGATATTACAAACTAATTTTGATAATTATATATAAAATAATAAAAAAGCTATTTATAAATTTATACTTTTTGTTTCTTTCATTGATACTAACTTTGAATATTTCATTCCTTGTTTGTTTGATGGTTTAAGTTACTATCTCTTTTTTTGTCAAAAAAAGGAGTTTATTTATTCTCTTCAACTGTTTGAAAAAGAGTAAGTCATTCTTCTTGGAAAACTCTTCACCTCTTAAATTATATGTTATTGACACATTTTAAATACTAAAGCAACTTTATGTTTCAGTTATATGACTAATGGATATTCTATAATTCTAAGTGTTGGACTCTTTGGTTTATAAGCTATTTCTTTAACACATCCATTGTACTTGAAAATACTTTGATTCAACTAAAATCATTTTGTGAAGAAAACACAAGAAAAAAGAAAGGGAATTCAAAAGACTTAAAAATAATAACATCTTTCTATAAAAAAAATCTTATTAAACTTCTTGTTTATTTTAGTTTCTTCTTAAAAAAAAGATGAGAAAATGATTTTATGATTGTAAAATTTCAACAAATTTCTCTTATTTAAAGAAACAAAAAAGAATGTTTTAAATAACAAAAAAATTACAAGCATTAAAGAAAAAAATAATTAAAAATAAATGAACTTGGAACTGAACTATTAAAAAAATTAAAGAGAAAAAATGAATCAACGACCAAGCACATTTCAACGTGAAACAACAATTAAATTAATTCTCATAGGAGAGTCTGGGGTTGGTAAAACAAGTTTATTATTACAGTTTTCTGATGAGAAATTTTCAAAAGAAGTAACAACAACTGTTGGAATTGATTTTAGAATGAAAAGAATCGAATGCAATGGTTCTCCATATAAATTACAAATATGGGATACTGGTTTGTTTTTTTGATTAGTGTAATAGACTTAATACTAAGATATTGTTAGCTGGACAAGAACGATTTAGGACTATTGTTGCTTCATATTACAGAGGTGTTCTTGGTATTGCAATGATTTATGATGTTACATCAAAAGATTCTTTTGACAATATCGCATATTGGTCAAAGAACGTTGAAGAAAATGCTGATGAAGGAGTTAACTTAATATTAATTGGTAATAAAAGTGATCTTGAACAAAATAGAGTAATTTCTACTGAACAAGGACAAGAGCTCGCTGATAAATTAGGTATTCCTTTCTTAGAAACATCTGCTGCTAGTAATAGTAATGTCAAAAAAATGTTCATGACTCTTGTTGAAGACATTCTTAATGGAAGAAACCAAGGAGGTAATATCCGCTCTACTCAAAGAGTTGCAGTTTCAAAATCTAATGAATCTTCCCAAGAAGGTCAAAGTGGCTGTTGTTAATTGACTTATTCTTTCATTATTTTATTTAAATAATAAAGAATAAATTAAATTATAAACTAAAATTTAAATGAAAATAATTTAAATAAAAATTTAAAAATACATAAAATAAATTAAATTAATTTTGTATTAATCCTTTTAGCTAACAGTTAAATAAGAACAATTACTTAATCTAAATAATTAATATTTTAATATAAAAATAAATAAATGAATAGAAAATAAAATAATGTTAAAAGAAATAAAAAATACAAAGGAGAGTAGTCTGAATTGAGTTAACCTATAAAGGCCCTTACATATCTCACTGATGCTTAAAAGTCCTCTACCCATCCCAAATCCATGAAACCATTTTAAAAATGATTCACTCGGATGAATTTCTATTAAGTAGTGTAAGCTTTCGCCTACCCCAATCCTATTGGGCAATCGGACATCCTCAGACCTTCCCCAGGGTAAAAGATAGTAAAAATAAACCCATCTCTCCCCGAAATGTAAGCTTCCCTTGTATATATTTTTAAGATTTTATTATTTCCTTTTATATTTGAAGGGTTTTATAAAATTCTTATTTGAAGTTAATGTTTTTACTTTAAAAATAAAGAAAATTGTAAAAGAATAATAATTAATTAATTTAAATAAAAGAAAATCAAAAGAATTGTAAAAATAAAAAATATAAGTTCTTTATATTATAAAAAAATTAACAATTATAACAGTAAAAGTACTATTGTAAATATCATAGAATTCAAAATAGAAATTGTTGAACTTCGGGAATTGTATGATATTTCTTTTACACATTTACCTGATGAACAAATAAGTCCATTCCTACAAGAGCCACACCTTGGACGACATCCAAAAGAGAATAATGGATTAATTGTATTAGATTCAGTACATTCAGTATGTTGACAATCAAAAGATTCAATATCACATTCCATTACTTCTCTTTGCTTTTTTGGAATAAGAGTGATATTTTTAACATCAAATATTGTTCCTGGTACTGTTGTAAATGTGAGGGCGATAACATTTAAATAACCATAACAGTGTTTTGGTATTGAGAGTTTTACTCTAATAAAATAATGAGTTTCATCTTTCTTTGTATTTAATACTTCAACTGGAATATTTGTATTACAAACAAAAACTGCATCAAGAGCACTTTTCCCAAATTGGTTTCCATGTCCTAATGTTGAGAATGCGTATTTAGGTAAATTACCTTCAACTTCCATTTCTACCATTACTAAAGAAAAAAGTTCATACATTTTAATTACTGTTGGATATCCAAATCCAAGTGTTGTTCTTTGGTTTTCAGCAACAAAATGAATTGATTCATCTGTATCAATTAATCGTTTTATTGAATAATCCATATTAACCTGATTAAATATCCATTTAAAAAATACATTTTGTTCTCTTGAAGTAGAATTTATATAAACTTGTGTTGAAGGCATAAATGGACATGAATCCACTTTCCTAATAGTGAACTGTTCTTTTGCAATATATAAACCAATTGAATTTAGATTAACATTATTAACATTACACATTCTTCCATCTAATGAAATTAATTTTATATTAACTAAATTGTCTTGTAATGGAACAATAAAACGGCCATTAGGTTGTGATAGATAATCATTCTCATCAATAACTATTTTCTCTATTAATGCAACACTATTTAATATTTGTAATTCTACAGTAGTTTCATTTTTCTTAAGAGTATAAAGAAAAGGTGGATAATGAAAATTACAATCAGCTTGTCTAACAGTTACTTGACTGAACACATAATTAGATTCTAAAGTTGAAGTTGATATTAGTTTAAATAGACTATCCTTAACTATAATCATTCTTGAAATATCCTCTTTTGTATAAGGACATTCTTGTTTAACAGAAAAGGTACCAACAACAATACAATTAAATGGTGTTTGAGAAGGTCCTGTTAATTCTAAACATTCTCCACATCTTGATATAGAGTGAGACACTTTATGGATCATTGACACATCTTCATAAATCCAACACTCCATCCCAAAACTATGTCCAATAGATTCTTTTTGATAATTTGGAATATCTTTCATACAATCTTCATTTATAGTTATGTATTGTCCAATCCCTGTAAGTTCAGAAATATGTTTAGCGTTTGAAATAAAGAAACGGTTCTAAAGTGATGTTAATTTTGTTAATTATATAAAATTTATTACTATTAAAGAACAAACTATACATGGATCATCTTGGGCAGAAACTTTGCACAGAAAAAGATAAGTTATAATGGCATATAACGTGAACATAGATTGAGTACTATCAGTTATTAAAAAAATAAGTTCTTTTTACTTCTACATAGTAGTAGTTCTTATTTTTATAATCTCTAAACATTGTTTTTCTTACTAAATCCATTTAACGAATTCTATTTTAACCCTTACTAAAGTAAGAATATCGTTTCACTCTGTTAAATCATTCGATATTTCATAATTTATTATAAGAAAATGTTAATTCTAAACCCTCGTTTATGACACCCATCTTTTTGTTATTTATTGATATAATTGTCTCTCTTCTCAGGGGACAGTTTGTTCAATCTTTAGAAATATTTTTTGTTGAGAGTCATCATTTTTTATATTTCGAATTAAAACTATTTTTAATTTGTTTATTTATCTCAAAAAATAAGAAATATTCATTTTTTTTTCCTAAAAATATAAAATAACTTTTATTCCTTTTGTTATGATAGAATTATTTTAATTATTTTGTTTCACTTTCACTAGTTTTTGGAATCTTTTGAATCTTTGTTAGATTAATTGAATCAAAATAAAAAAAAAGAACTGGGCAATCATAACAAGAGTTTTGATAATAAAAGTGTTTTAGAGTAAAAGCAATAATCATAATTATTTCAACACCACTTACACAACAGTTTTACCAAATCGGATATTGAGATGGAGTTTCTAATTTAAATCAAGAAATAGTTTATAATTTTTACTTTTTGTATTTTTTTTCTTTGTTGTTTGATCTTTTTATCAACATTGATTTATTTATTACTACTCTTAATGTCTGAGTGAGACATGAAAAATTTAAGCAAACAATGATCAAAAATACATAGTTCAATTGAGCTATAAAAAATAATTTATTAAATTAATTAGAATCTTAGTTGTACCTCTTTAAATACATTACTTACTTTTACTGTCAATAATAATTCTTACAAACGATTTACATGGAAAAAGAATCAGATATGTTTTGACACTGAAGTTTATCTTGTAAAATTATTTTTATATAAATGAGAGTTTACATTTTTTTGTCTATTAGTGACAGTACTTGTGGTGATAGATAAAAATTAAGATTAATATGGTTAGTTTTTCAGTTCTTTTCATTTGAATAAAAACTCTATAAATCTATGACTAAATAATTTATTCGTAGGTATTTTTATTGTTACTAGTTTTTATTTTTCGAATGAAATTGTCTTTTTTCTAGAAATTATCAAATGAGTTATATAATTATATTTAACTACAATACCATAGTTTATATATCTTCTCATTGTTGTGTTACTACTAAAAAGGTACTTTCTAATGAAGAAATAGTACTATTACCACTTCATCTTTCTTTATAGACTCTTCGTTATATTAACTAAAATAGGTTTTGGTGTAATAATCTATATTAAGTTTTTATTTATTATGTATCATATTTTAATTAATACCAGAAAATATTTTATAAAAAAGATTTTCAAATAAATTAATTCTATTTTTATATCCCAAAAAATGAAAAATAAAAAAATAAAAAATTTTATTTGTGTTATTTACAAAAAAAATGAGTTAATAAATAACTCTATTTTAATGTTTTTCATAATAGTACATAGCCAAAAAATAATCAATAACAAATTGTATAAATTATAATACATTAAATTAATAATTTAATTATTTTATTTTTAATTTAATGAAAAACAATAATTATAAATATCAATAACAAATTCTTTCATTTTTATTATTATTTCTTATTTCTTATTTCTTTTTCATTTTCTTCTTGTTTTATCAATTGTTTCATTCATGTAAAATTGAAATTTGATGATAAATAATCAGTTAAGAATTATGTTGACATTTTTAAATAAATCAATTTAAAATTGTTTTAAATGTTTCAATTCATTAAAATATATTAATTTATCATTTTTATCATTTGAATAGATGATAAATGATGTTAATGATCAATTAATGAATAAATATTATCATTAATCACTTGTTTTGTTGAATAAAATTGAATATGTTCTATTTCTATCTTTTTTATTCATTTTATATCATTTATTATATTTCTCATTTAACTTCTAAAAGAGTGTTATTTATTTAAAATAAACTGTTGTTCAATAACTATTCATATTAATGATGTTATAAATTGAAATAATAATATTCATCAGTGTTGAAGAAATTCTGTATTTTTTTAAAGAAACAATAGTATTTGTATTGACTTATTTAGATGATAACACATTATTTAATCTTGTTATTAGATTTGATATTATTGATTGATTAGTATTACTTATTCAATGAATGAACTTTTCTAGAAAATCATTACAACATTGATTGGATAGTAAATTCAATTATAAATTTGTTATGAAATCTATGATGAATATGTTAGATATAATTTAATCATGATGATTTATATAATAATTTAAAATGATTTGTAAATCAATAAGAAGAATATAACATTCATTGATATTTAATAATGATGAAATTTGATTTCAATAATGATTTGATATAAAGAAATATAAAGTTATTATTCATAATACATTTAATGATGATTAAATCAAAAGTAATTGAATAAATACAAAATAATCAATAATTCTGATGTGTATTAATTTTATTTGTTTATTTAAATATTTGGTGAATATTTTAAATATCAAATCAGTAATTATTGATGTATTTTATTGTTTATTGTTTATTATATTTATTTTTGATTGTATTTTATTATTAAAAATTGTTTATATATTGTTCTTATATTTATTTTATTTCAATGATAATAAACACAATATTAATGAATAAATTATAATATATATAATTCAGTTTTATTAATTAATAATTTATCATTGATTTAATACTAATTTAATGATTTAATTATTATTGAATAATATAGTTATTTATATATTCATTCAACATGTTTATTATCTATTCTATTATTTAGATTTAGTATATTTGAAATTAGATATTCATCATATTCATTCATTATGTGATTTCACATTTTTATTAATATCTCATGTTATTATTTTATTAAACATCTTGTTGATGTTAGAAATTGATGTGATTGTTTAGAATATTTCATTTCTTCATTATTTCATTTATCAAATAATGTAATATTTAATACAAGAAATGATAATAGAGAGAAGTTGAAAAGATAATAAATAATAAAATCAATAAAGAATGATATAATTCATAACATTAATAATTTAATTGAATAAATTAGAAATATAAAGAGAAGAATATGATAATAAAACTAATATTTGTGATATTAGATATTTAAATAGATTAATTAATAGATTATCTGATTTTATGAAAGTTAATAATGATGATAATGAAACAATTACAATATGGATTCAATAATATTAATATCATTGAAATAATTAAATTGAAATAAAACAAGTGTATTTGAAAATATTATAATCAAAATAATAATAATAATAAGAAATAAATATATACTACAAATATCATTAATACAAACAATAAAAAATAAAGAAGAAAGAAGATAATAATCAAGTATTCAATACTTAAATCGAATTGTTGTTATGAAGAGAACATAAAATAAGAATGAGTTGTTAAAATAAAATAAAGTATAGAAATAATAAATCAAACAGAAAAGAGAGAAAAAGATAAGATAATAGATAAAGAAATGGAGTGATAAAGAAAATAATAACAAAAATAAAGAAATTTAACAATAAAAGAGAAAATAAATAAAATAATAAAATAAATAAAAATAAATTATTATTTTATTTTTATTATTTATTATATTATTATTATTATATTTAACTATTTCATTATTAATTTCATTATAATTTATTATTAATATTTAAATTATTTCATTATGATATTTAATTTTATTATTATTTCTTTATATTCTATATCTTTCATTCATATCACATTACTATATCATTAATTATATAATAATATTGTGTTTCTCATTTATTGTAATAATCTATTTTTAATTTTGTCACAATTTATCATTTTTATTAAATACTCTCTGTTTCATGACATTAATATTGTTTGTTTATTGGTGTTACTTAATTGTGGTAATTTAAAAATACTTTCATTATTTTGAACTCTTTAAATATTTAACATAAATTTATAAATATTTAATATTATAAATATCAAAACAACACTTAGAAATGAGAAAAGAAATGATAGAATAAAAGATTAACATAAACAATGAATCACATGAATGATACAAATAGAATGATATATAAAAGAAATCAGAAATAAATAAAACATTAAATAAGTAAATATACATTACAGATATTAGAATATATTTAAATACAACATAATCATGTTTTGATATTTGATAAAATGAATGAGTATAAAATATATTAAATGAACAATGAAATAGAACAACACTATCATATGTTACATTACTGATACAGAAATAATTAATAGAGAAACAACAAATAATCAAAATAGAATAATAAGAATACAATAATTGAATGAAAATAAAAAATAAGAAGAATATTTAATGAACAATCTATTCAAAATGATATGAAACAATTAACAATTAAATTAGATGATAAAAGACACGATAAAACAATAAATGAAATAGAATATAAAAGAGAAAATAAAATAATTATAACAGAAGAAATAATAACAAAGATAATAACTAAAATGAAAGAACAGAAACAAATAAAAAAAAAGAATAAAGAAAAGAATTATTACATAACACCATATTTTAATGAATCACAAATACAATCTACTAAATATGAAGAATTACATAAATATAATGATAAATAACAATGAACAACAACTAAATGATAATGATATGATAAAAAGAAAAAAGAAAATAATAATAAATAAACAAAATAAACAAATGATATAATAATACATAGAAATAAAGAAAGAATAAATGAAATTAAAACAAGTAATAGACATACACATCTTTGAAGAGAATAAATTGATAATCAAATATCAAATATTTTATTAGATAAAATCAAATAAATATAATAATATAAATACATGAATAGTTATAAGATTGAGAATAACAAAGAACAACAATAACATTAACAACTTTAAATGATAATAATAATGAAGTTGAACAATTATATGAAAGAAAAGAAGTTTATACATCTATTACACAAACTATAATTAAATAAATTAATATTAAATTAATTAAAAGAAGAAATAAATGAAATAGAGAAAAATAAGAATAAAATAAGAATAAGAAGTAGAATTAATAAACAATAAAGAATAAAATAATAAATAGAGATATTGTTAATCTCACCAGAACAATGAACAATATAAAATAAAATTAATAACACTTAATTATCTAATTTTTATAATTAATTGTATTTTCATTTATATTTCACTTTCATTTCTATCATTATTATGTGATATTATCATTAATTATGATGAAATGTTTTGTTATTTCTTATTTTTATTATATTCTATTTTCTTGTTTTTATTATTGTTATTTAAAACAATAAAAATGAAATGATGTTTATTATAATAATAAATAAAATGATGTGTTATAAATATATATTTAATTATTTAATCTTATTATTTTAATCTGATAATTATTAAATTAAAATGGAATCAGTGATGAACAATCAATTAATTAAAGAAGTAGTAGAAACACTTCCAAATATTCAACAATCAATTGATGATACTACTAAACATTATCAATATTATTTAGGATGTATTAAAAATGAAATATTTGAGAAACAAGATAATGAAACATATGAACAAGTTATTGAAAGAGGAGAAGGAATATTTGATAGAATAGATGAAGTAGTTAGAAGAAGAAGAATAGTAATAGAAAAAGGACAAGAAACAATAAATAAAATAGAAACAATTAAGAATCAAATGAACAAAATAATAGAAGAATTTAATGATGATTCAGAAATAGTTAATAAAGCTAAGAATGAACTAATAGATAAAATCATTCATATGGAAGAAATGGATATGGAAGATAAAATTAAGAAATTAGAAGAAGAAATTAACAATATTAAAATAAGATTTAATAAAAAGAAAGAAGAATGGTTTACACAATATAGTGATTATTTAGAGAGGAAGATGAGAAAAGAAGAAGAAGAAGAAAGATTAAGAACAATGAAAGGAATGAATACGATGGAAGAAATGAAACAAATAGAAGAATGGACAAATAGAAAAGTATTCAATATATTATTTGATTCAGATATTGATGATTGGAAATGTTACACAACAGTATTTGATCAAAGAATAATAAATAAAGAACATCTCATAATTATTATTGAAGATACAAATGGAAATAAATTTGGAGGATATGTTAATTCTAAAATTGATAAAGTTAATAATCACATAAATGATCCAAAATCATTTGTATTTTCATTAGAATCAAAAGGAAGAATACAAGGAATGATGAAATTTGATATTAAACAACCACAATATGCATTTTATTTACATAATCAAACACATGATTATTTGTTTGGATTTGGAGGTGGACATGATATTGGTATTTTTAAAGAAAATAATAAAACAGAATCATATTGTAAACAACATTCATATGAATATAAAGGAATATCAAATCCACTTTGTGGAAATAAATATTTCACACCACAACGAATTATTGTAATTGAAATGAAATGATTTTTATTCATTGTTGTTTATTTGAAATATAAAAACTAAAAAAGAATATAAAATAAAATCAATAAATGAGTATGAACATTTCATCTATCAATCAATGAAATGATGAATATAAAAATATTCATATTTCTTTCTTGTTTTATTTTATTTGAAATAATCACACCCAATGGGGGTGTTAATTTAATAAATAATAAAAAGAAATAAGAATAAAAGATAAATAAAAATATAATAAAATATTTATTTTATTCTTTTTTATTTATTTTTTATTTTATTTATATTATTTTATATTTATTTATTTTATTCTTCTTCTTTTATCTTTATATTTATTATATATTTCTTATTTTATTATTTATGTTATATTCTTATATCATTTTATTCTTATTTTATATTTATTCATTATTATTTATTTCATATTAACATTGATAAATATCAATACAATATATAATAAATAAATGATATAAGATAATCAACAATAAATAATAATAATAATAAAATATAAACAAACAATATAAACAAATATAAAATAATAAAATATCATCTAATATAAAATAATAATAATAATAATAATAATAATAAAGAATAAAAATAAGAAATAAATGATGTTTAGAAAAGGTCACGAAATTATGCATTTTATTCGTATTTATCATTATATTATTATATTGATTTGTGAATTTGTTCATTATTTCATAATTGTTGTCTAAATGTAATGAATGTCTTCATTGTTTGATTAAAACATGGTGTTTATGATTGTTAGATCATTGAAATGAATTATCATGTTGCAAATTAATTCTTGTTAAATGTTTAAAAGATAAAAAATAGTAGAAAATATTATTAGATGTAAATATTTGTGATTAAATATGAGAAGAACATATTTGTATATTATTAGTTATATCTTTCTAATTCGATATCTGTATTAAATGAATATATCTGTTGATGAAATTGAAATTGAAATAAAATAAATATAAAAAGAAAATGATAAAAGAAAGAATAAAGAAAATAATAAGAAATAAATATAATGATTAATGATAAAATTAATGAGTTATTATCATAAATGAAAGTTGAAGATGAACATTAAATTCATTATTATTAATTATAAATGTTTAATTTATATTGCATATTAAATAGTCATTCTTCATTCTGTATTAGTGTGTTGATGTTTAAATTATTCAATTTGTTATTATCATATCATCATTTCATTGACACTTCTTATTTATTATCTTTTTATTTGTTTCATCATTTAACTCTTGTTTGATATGATAATATAAATAATTTACATTGTATATTATCATCATTCATCATTGATAATCATATGTGATATAATTTAATTTTCATATCAATAATTATATCATTTAAATAAATAAATAATAACATCTGTTAACATATCATTATGACATCTCATCAATGTGATAAATGAAATGTAACATATTTACTCATTAATAACAATACGATTGATATTCATATTTATATATTCATTTTTATTCATAACTAACATTATAAATTTGAATTAACATAATGTTCTTCTTTATTACATTTCATAATGATATTTTCACATTAAAATAGATTTGATGGTAAATGAAATGAAATAAAGAATAATATAAAATGAACACAATTATGAATAAATATACTCAACAAATCAATATACAACATACTCAATACAACAAGAAGTTACAAAGTGACGACTGATTGTTATAGATTTATTATTTTACCTACTTTTTATTTTATTTTATATTTTATAATTTTAAGAGAAAATAATACAAAACAGAATAATCTATTAAGCAAAAAAATATATTACACTATTTTCATTTGAGCATTTTATTTAGATGCATAATTTCTTCGCTTATTTTGTTCCCTTATTTTCTTGTTTAATTATTGTAGAAATTAACATTATATAATTGTAAAAATGATGATATCCATTTCTATTCAATTTTGATGATTGTTTAAATGAAGATAATGAATGAAGAATAAATATGATTTGAGTGATTTATCATTATTCTCTCTTTATCATATTTATATTATTATTAAAAAATGAATATGATAATAAATATTCTGAAATATCATTATATAATAAAAATTATTCAATTACATTTCTTGAATAATGCGTATTTTTAATATTTAAAATACTTACAACATTACAACATCTCATTTCTACTCAGTTATGTTTTTTTAATCGAAGTATTACAAAAATCATTTATATTAATATAATGATTGTTTAATTTTAAATCATTTATATGGTTATTTTCAATTATTTCATTTTTATTTATTGTGCTATTTCAAATGCTACAAATACTTCCTTATTACATAATTTATTACTAAACTGATTTATTAAGAAACTTTTGAATGTATATCCATTCTTTTAGAAATATCATTCACCACTTTTCATAAACAAAATATAAATAAATATAAATGATAAATACTCAATATATAAATCAAATGAGATGAGATAGTTAACTCATTAATAACAATATAATAAAAATAAGAAAATAGTTTATTAAATAACAAATGATGATATAAATTATGACATTTATTCTTGGTTTCAATAACTAAATAAAAAGATTAAAAACATCAAAAACAATGATTAAAATAATAAAAATAATCAACAATATAATAAAAAGAATGAATAATTCTAATTGCACATAAATAATATCAATAATTTCTAAATATAGAGAAAATTGGAGGGCAATTTAACAATTTTAATAAAGTAAATTTTCCATTAATTTTTTTGTCAGGATAATTTTAAATTGTAGTTAGTTTATTTCTAAATACTTTTCAAATAGAATTTTATAACTTTGTCTACATAGTTTCTATTAATTTCAATTTCATGAACAATATTATTTGATAACAGTAATTTGATTGAATTATAGTTTAAATTCTTAATGTTATTTTATTCTTTTTACTATCAAAGACAAACATATCAATAACTCTTTTCTATTACATCATTTCTAACTTTTTATTTTTGTCTAATTCATATAATTAATTTACAGTTCTAATTCTTTTATTATAAGTAACTATTAAATAATGGTTTTACTATTTAATTAATTTGTTGAATTAATTAATAAATCACAGAAAAGATTATCATTATACGGCTCAGTTGTAATTATTTATTTCTAATACATTATTGTTTATTATATAAACCTTAAAATTATGTATTTGTTAAACAATTATTAAGTTTTACTGTTTACGCACTAATATTATCCTAATACTGAAATTAAATACAAAAATTAATTGAGTTACAAATATCATTTTAGAGTATACTAGCAGTTATTGATTAAATAATAGTAAGAATTATCTTAATAATATTTGAATAGTGTTATCTGTAATTGGTATTATCTTAGTTTTTAAGTTGTTGTCAAAACAATACATTAAATTCTTGATAAATATTAATTAGAGTATTAGATTACAACAACTATTAAACTATTCTCAAGGTTATTGTTTTCTGTAATAATAAATTAAAAAATCTTGAAGAAATAAAAATAATTATGAAACAAAAAATAGAATGACCAAACGAAACGATAAAGTATAAC